>NC_089837.1:535037989-535307989 GCF_035609145.1 Eleutherodactylus coqui | reverse complement strand
ATATATAACAACCAATCACAGCACAGCTTTCATGTTACCTCAGCAGTATAATATATAACAACCAATCACAGCGCAGCTTTCATGTTACCTCAGTATAATATATAACAACCAATCACAGCACAGCTTTCATGTTACCTCAGCAGTATAATATATAACAACCAATCACAGCGCAGCTTTCATGTTACCTCAGTATAATATATAACAACCAATCACAGCGCAGCTTTCATGTTACCTCAGCAGTATAATATATAAACCAATCACAGTGCAGCTTTCATGTTATCTTAGTATAATATATAACAACCAATCACAGAGCACCTTTCATGTTACCTCAGTATAATATATAACAACCAATCACAGCGCAGCTTTCATGTTATCTTAGTATAATATATAACAACCAATCACAGAGCAGCTTTCATGTTATCTTAGTATAATATATAACAACCAATCACAGCACAGCTTTTTCATGTTACCTCAGCAGTATAATATATAACAACCAATCACAGCACAGCTTTCATGTTACCTCAGTATAATATATAACAACCAATCACAGCACAGCTTTCATGTTACCTCAGCTGTATAATATATAACAACCAATCACAGCACAGCTTTCATGTTACCTCAGTATAATATATAACAACCAATCACAGAGCAGCTTTCATGTTACCTCAGTATAATATATAACAACCAATCACAGCACAGCTTTTTCATGTTACCTCAGCAGTATAATATATAACAACCAATCACAGAGCAGCTTTCATGTTATCTTAGTATAATATATAACAACCAATCACAGCACAGCTTTCATGTTACCTCAGTATAATATATAACAACCAATCACAGAGCAGCTTTCATGTTACCTCAGCAGTATAATATATAACAACCAATCACAGCGCAGCTTTCATGTTACCTCAGTATAATATATAACAACCAATCACAGCACAGCTTTCATGTTACCTCAGTATAATATATAACAACCAATCACAGCACAGCTTTCATTTTACCTCAACATTCCCAATATCCAGCAATTGTCCTGTGATACGTTCGGCGGATGTATCATCTTGTAGTTGAACACGCCTCCCGTTGCTCGTAATGCCTTTTGCTTTTGTGCTTGAGATGGAAATCAAACGATCTTTGTCTGGGGGGCATAACTGTCGACGACGCTCGCACGGGCGCCACCTATCGTATGACAGATGTACTATGCCAGTAATCTTCCCAGGAGTGTACTCAACAACTTCCCAAACTGTCATGGCGATTGGGTGAATGGTGTAGTAGCGCATAAAGGACAGACAGACAGACATACATTCATTTATATATATATAGATTACATCAGGAAGTGAGAAAATTAGATTCCGTACGTAAAATTTGCGCTTAGAATTGAATAATGGAGTTGGGACCCATTAGCTTTTCCTATTTATGACATAATCAATGCTCGTGCGAAATTTCATGTTTCTATGACATCAGGAAGTGAGAAAATTAGCAATGATGGAAATCGAACGATTTACGTGGGGGGGGGGGGGGCGTAACTGTCGACGATGCTCGCGCGCGCCATTTATCATAGGATAGTTGTACTATGCCAGTAATCTTCCCAGGAGTGTACTCAACAACTTCCCAAAGTTCCATGGCGATCGGATGAATGGTGTAGTAGCGCAAAAAGGACAAACAGACAAACAGACAGACACACATTCATTTTTATAGATATATAGATATATACCAAACCATAATAGACTGCAATAAACCAACATACATAATATATACTATATACACAACCCGAAAGCCTAAGGTCGGCTCTCCTGCAGCCCTACTTCATTCCATTTTGCCCAAATCAAAACAAAAAGCTTCATGGTGCACTCACAGCCCCCCACCGGGATTGGAGGTGATAAGCCGGGCACAGACATCACAATGTACTATCCCTTGAATTTAAACAAAAGGTCTCCCTATTCTCTCCCTAATTTGCCCTAGACTGTCCTTAGTCTGCCCCTCAGTCTGACCCTTCATGAAAACTGTCCCTGCCCTATCCCTCCTCTCTCCCTATCCTGTCCCTATTCTCTCCCTACTCTGCCCCTAGAAGATTAAGAAAAAACTGTCCCTAACGAAATACAAGCCCTCTCCATAGGAGAGAAGCCTTAGATGTGCCCAGCCTCTCATACTCCAAAGAACGCACCTTCACCAGGTCACCCAGGATGTTCCTACATACCGTATCCACGGGGAGGACTTTCAGTTCCGTCGAGATTAGACACTGTGCACTCCAGATGTGGAACCTGACCACTAGGCTAACTAGAAATAAAGTGCAGCGGTCCCTGCCACCAAGACCTCTGAAGGCTCCATAAGCCCACTCCGCATAGGAGAGGTGGGCTTACCCATCCCTCTACTCTTCCTTAGTCAGACCTAACCTGGAATACTGCGTCCAGTTCTGGGCACCGCACTTTAAAAAAGACATAGACAAACTGGAGCAAGTTCAGAGAAGAGTTACCAAGATGGTGAGCGGTCTGCAAATCATGTCCAATGAGGAACAGTTAAAGGATCTGGGAATGTTTAGCAGAAGAGAAGGCTGAGAGGAGACTTAATAGCTGTCTACAAATATCTGAAGAGCTGTCACAGTGCAGAGGGATCAGCCCTATTCTCATCTGTACAAGGAAAGACTAGAAGCAATGGGATGAAACTGAAAGGGAGGAGACACAGATTAGATATTAGACAGTGAGGGGGATCAATGAGTGGAACAGGTTGCCATGGGAGGTGGGGAGTTCTCCTTCAATGGAAGTGTTCAAACAAAGGCTGGACAGACATCTGTCTGGGATGATTTAGTAAATCCTGCACTGAGCAGGGGGTTGGACCTGATGACCCTGAAGGTCCCTTCCAACTCTACCATTCTATGATTCTAGGTGTGCCAGCTGAGGCCAGCCTATGGAGACCCCTACCCGTTGGTATACCTCTGTATTAAAGGGGCACTGAAGCAGGAAATGCTCCATGCTTTCCAGCACGTCGCTGCACTCCTGACGGGGGCAACCCCTGTCAATCAGAGGCCTGCCCTTCAAGTTACCCCTTACATACAGTCTCCCGTGAAAGCAGCGCCAAGCCAAGTCCCAAAACTTCAAGGGGACCCGGGTTGAATTCAGTAAACGTAACCCTCCCTCCAGGTCCCGACTTGGGCAGTCCTTGAGCACCAGGGGCTTCTGGAAATGGGTCAACAGGACTCTTTCGTCGAGGAGCCTCCTCGTCAGAGTCCTGATCTCCCACATCCCCAGACCCCACCGGCGCATCACCTTCAGAACCAAGGTAGCGTAAGCCGGGAGATATCCGTGCTGCGTGCGAAGGTCCTTCACTCGCCCTCCTGTCTCCCATTCCTGGAAGAAAAGCTGAAGCCATCCCCAACAGGAGAATACCCACGGAGGAGCCCTCTCTTGCCAGAGGTTGCCTATATTGATCTTAACAAAGGTGTTTACAAGAAACATCACGGGGTTGACCATAGATAATCCCCCTAGTCTCCTCGTGAGGTATGTAGCATCTCTCCTGATTATAAAGAATGAAAAATGGATCCAGCGCTCACAGGATCCGGGGTAAACGATTCAGAAGTGGACGAGCGATAATAATGAAAATCCCCTCTTTAACCCCTTAGTGACCAAGCCTGTTTGCGCCTTAATGACCAGGCCAAATTTTGCAAATCTGACATGTGTCACTTTAACATGGAAAAACACCAGAAAGGTTTTGCATCTCCCAGTGATTCTGACATTGTTTTTTTGCCACATATTGTGCTTCATTTAGGCGGAAAAAATAGACCGATAGAAATTGTGTTTATTTATTAAAAGCGCCAAAATTGGGAAAATTTTTAAAAAATCGTCATTTTTTCACATTTCCAACTGCAATATCTTAAATATGTGCAAACATAATATAGAAATTTTTGCTAAGATTTATATTTCCACCCGTTTACTTTATTTTGGGCGCACATTGGAAAAACTTTCGTTTTTTTTTAACCATTTAGGAGACGTACAAATTTAACATTACTTTTTAGCATTTTGAGGAACACTTTGTTTTCCTATACCAAGCCAAGATTGGAAAGGCTCATGAGTGTCAGAATAATAGATACCCCCCCAAATGACCTCATTTTAAAAACTACACCCCTTAGTGTATTCACTGAGGGGTGTCATGAGTATTTTGACCCCACAGTTTTTTTTCAGGAATTAATTCAATTTAGAGGAGAAAAAGTAAAATTTCATATTTTTGCAAATCTGTCATTTTAAAGACATATTTTTTTCCTATAGTTTACATGAAAATCAGGATTTACACCCCAAAATGGATACCCCTATTTCTCCCGTGTTCAGAAATATACCCATTGTGGCCCTATTGTTATATCTGAGTCCACAACGGGGCCCAAAATGAAAGGAGTACTCAGTGTCTTTCAAAACAGAAATTTTGCTTGAAGTCCTTTTAGGCCCCATAGCACACATGTAGAGTTCTTGAGCGCCCAAAACCATAGAAAACCCCCACAAATGACCCCATTTTGAGAACTAGACCCCTTAAGGAATTTATCTAGGGGTGTACTGCATATTTTGACCCCATAGTTTTTGAATGAATTCAGACAAAGCAAAAGGAAAAAATTGTGATTTTTGTTTTTTCGGCAATTCTGTCATTTTAAAAACAGCTTTTTTTGTACAGCACACATATGAAGGAAGACTTGCACCCAAAAATGGATCCCCCTGTTTGTCCCGTGTTCAGAGACATACCCATTGTGGCCCTAATCTTATGTCTGGATACACAACGGAGCCCAAAATGAAAGGAGCGACCGGTGGCTTTCGGAACACAAATTTTGCTTGAAGTCCTTTTAGGCCCCATTGCCCATTTGTAGAGTTCTTGAGCGCCCAAAACCATAGAGAACCCCACAAATGACCCCATTTTGAAAACTAGACTCCTTAACGAATTTATCTAGGGGTGTACTGCATATTTTGACCCCACAGTTTTTGAATAAATTCAAGCAAAGCAAAAGGAAAAAATTTGGACTTTTGTTTTTTTGGCAATTCTGTCATTTTAAAAACAGCTTTTTTTGTACAGCACACATATGAAGGAAGACTTACACCCCAAAATGGATACCCCTGTTTGTGCTGTTTTCAGAAATATACCCATTGTGGCCCTAATCTTATGTCCGCATGCACAACGGGGCCCAAAATAAAAGGAGTAATCGGTGGCTTTCAGAACATAGATTTTGCTTGAAGTCCTTTTAGGCCCCATTGCCCACTTGTAGAGTTCTTGAGCGCCCAAAACCATATAGAACCCCCACAAATGACCCCATTTTGAAAACTAGACCCCTTAACGAATTTATCTAGGGGTGTACTGCATATTTTGACACCACAGTTTTTGAATAAATTCAAGCAAAGCAAAAGGAAAAAAATAGGATTTTCATTTGTTGGGCTATTGTGTCAATTTAAAAACAGTTTTTCTTGTACAGCACACATATAAATGAAGGCTTTCACCCCAAAATGGATACCCCTGTTTGTCCCGTGTTCAGAAACATACCCATTGTGGCCCTAATAGACTTACAGGACCCATGGCTAGGCCTACAATGAAAGGAATAACCGTTGGATTTCAGGGTACCACTGAATAAATTTCAGGCCCCATTGCCCACTTATAGAGCCATTGAGCGGCCAAAACTATAAAGAACCCCCTCAAATGACCCCATTTTGAAAACTAGACCCCTTAACGAATTCATCTAGGGGTGTACTGCGTATTTTGACCCCACAGTATTTGAATGAATCTAAGCAAAGCAGAAGGAAAAAGTTACGATTTTCAATTTTTTTGGCAATTTTTTCAATTTAAAAACATTTTTTTTGACCAGTGTACATAGGAATGAAGATGTTCACCCCAAAATGGATCCCCCCATTTGTCCCGAGTTCAGAAACATACCCATTGTGGCCCTAATCTACTTACAGGACGCATGGCAAGGCCTATAAAGGACGGAACACCTGTTGGATTTTAGGGCACAACTGAATAAATTCCAGGCCCCATTGCTTATTTGTACAGAATAAAGATTGACTCCCTAAATATCCCCCCCCCCCTGCGCCCTTTTTGGCGTTCGCAAATCTTAGATAAAAGTAAAAATGTGAACTGTGTAGTATTTCCGAAGACAGGGGTAATTACGAGGGCTGGTTGGGATGGGTACATGGGGCAATAAAACCGGGTATCCCCCCCCTCCTCTCATGCTTTTTGGGGGTATTTTGTGACCTCAGTGGTGGGTATGGGGTGTAAAAAGTGGCGTTCCGTGAGTCTCCGTAAGCTTGATGAGGTGCAGCGGTCTCACACAGAAGGCGCTCAACAAGGTGCTCCTGGAACTGCAGGAAGGCGAGCGTTCCCGGGGCTTCTTGTAAAATACGTATCACAGGTAGCTGTCTGAATAACGCCGGGCACACGCGGGTGCAGGCGGAATCCGCTTGTGGAGGCCCACAGCGGATCCCATCTGTGAGCCCGGCTGTGACCCTGCGTATGGCTACTCACACAGGCGGTCATGCACAGTACACCTTTGTTTGTATTTCCCGCACCGTCGCTTAGCGATGACCCGGGTATCCGCAGCCCGTATACAAGGTAGTTGCGTATGGGCTGCGGGTATATCCACCACCATGGAGCACAATGGGCTCTACGTTGCAAATATCCGCAGTAAAATAGAACCTGCTGCGTTCTCTTTTCTGTGAGTGGATTACGCAATTCCGACCCGCTAATGTGAGCGGAATTGTGTAATCCAATGCGATTGATCTGCGTAATACCGTGGATCAGACGCATGCAGAATCCGTAATTCCTATGCGGTCATGTGAGACCGGCCAAAGGTAGATCGCTACCTTTTTATCACGTGACCGAGGACCGCTCAACGAGGCCACCCGTCACTGCTCCAGGCTCTCTGTGACCGTTGGTCGGTGGGAGCAAGGAGATTTTAAATTTCCTGGGCTCCCCGACTGCTGCGCATGTGTCCGGCTTTTTGCCGGCGGTCGCATGTGCAGAATTTGGGAAGGTCAACGGAGGAAGATCGCGTCGGGGTTCAAATACGCAGGCCTCCGGTAAAAAGTTTCATCTCCTCTCACCGATCGCATCAGTGAGGGGAGATGAAACTTCAAATTTTTTTTTTTACTTTTACGTGATCGCCATTATTGGATAATGGCGAACACATGACCAGGAACCGATCACTGCGGACCCCCATTAAATCTCCATGCTCTTGGCTACGTTTTGTAGCCAGGAGCAGGGAGAATTTAAATTATCCTGGCAATCCACAGCTTTTGCGCATGCGTCCGTCATTTTGGCGACGGGCGCGTGTGCAGAAGCTGTGGTAAGGTCCGCGGATAAATCTGGGGGCCTTAGGTACGTACTTTCATCCTCCCTCACGGATATGATCCATGAGGGGAGATGAAACGTACGCTTTTTAAACTTTTAAAAACTTTTTTTTACTTTTTTTTTTTTTACTTTTTTACACTTTTTTTTCACTTTACATGATCACTGTCATCCATTGGATGACAGTGATCATGTCCCTGGTATAATCTCTCTGCTCCTAGCTACACATGGCAGCCAGAAGCAGAGGGATTTTAAATTCCCCGGGGCTCGAGCCCGTCTGTGCACGCGCCCGATGTCAATCATCGGGCGCGCATGCGCAGACGGGGATTCGGGTCCCGGGACATCGGGACACCGCTGAGGACTGGGGGTGAGTATTTTCACCTTCCCTCATGGATCTGATCCATGAGGGGAGGTGAAACTGAATTTTTTAAAACTTTTTTTTAACTTTTTCGCGATCGCCGCTATCCATTGGATAACGACGATCGCGGTACCGGGGACCGCTCACCACGGTCCCCGCTGACATCTCCTGCCTCCCGGCTACCTACAGGAGCCGGGAGCCAGGAGATTTTAAATCTCCTGCGCCGCCGGGCCTTCTGCGCATGCGGCTGACGTAATGCCGCCTGGCGCGCATGTGCAGAAGACCGGCTTCGGGCCCCGGAGTGGCAGGAGAGCGGGGAGCAGCGTGCCGGACCTGGGTGAGTAATTTCAGCTGCTCCGATGGATCCGATCCATCAGAGCAGCTGAATCTTTAACTTTTGTGTACTTTTATTTACTTTTTTTGCGATCGGCGCTATCCATTGCATAGCGCCGATCGCAATGCCGGGGGGGGGGGGGGGGGGCTCCGAACAGCCCGGGATGACAGCTCCATGCTGTCAGCTACCTGCGGACACCGACAGCATGGAGCTGTCACGTCCACAGCCCGAGGGGCACTATTCTCTGCAGGAAGCATGTTTTTACGTCCTCAGAGAATAAAGCCCACTTCGGGAGGACGTAAAAACACTATGGGCTGGTCGTTAAGGGGTTAATAACAGGCTACGCGTTTCGGCTATTAAAAGCCTTTTTCAAGCATACAGAAAGAAAAAGAAGCGCACATATATATATATATAATATCCAATCAGACAGGTCCTACCTCGCCGGGCACCAGCCAGTAGGAGGAGTTACATCAGTGACATCATTTCCTTGTCACATGATTAATGGTTCACATGGTACCATAGAATGCAAAGGCGTTCCATCATTACATAATAAGGAATGGCGCAATTCGCATGCCATTAGTACTCAAACAGATCCGAGCGTATTCATTCATACAGGGATGATACGATACAAACAATATGTCATATTACAAAGGACAATAACCTGTAAAAGGCATACTATCACACAGCAAAAACATTCTACAACAGCAGGAAAAAACCCACCTTAATTATTTCTAGCTGTTCATTAGGACCCTGGGGGCCGCGGCCTGTAACTGAAAGATCCAAAACATCTCTTTTTTATGAAGGGCTTCCACGGTTTTGTAAATATCCGCTCTACTGCAGTTATTTTAAGTGATCGGCGCTCCCCACCGTGGTGTGGGATCCCAGGGCTTGTAATTCCGGTTTTCGTATTGCCTTTATGTTGTGACAACCTAGATTTCAATGTATTTTTAGCTCCTCCTATATGTTGCTTATTGCACGGGATCCCAAAAGATAAGTGCTTACTATCACTGTTTAGTCGCTGCCGCAGTGGGAGGGTCTTGTTATCGATGGGGGTCTCTTTCCTTTTCTGTACAGTATGCTGACAACATTGACATCTTTTGGTATCACTAATTACTTCTTCCTCTATTATTCTTGTAAAAGCGATAATCGATAGGTTTAGTTTTTACTAAATAAAGTGAAAAGTCGGCTCTTATAAATGTGGGAATAAAAGATGTCAATGTTGTCGGCATATTGTACATTTACATTTAAATGCCGCTGTCAATTCTAACAATGTTCGGAGGTCCCGAACGACCCCCCCTCCCCCCCCCCGCGGTGAGATCGGGGGAGCCGTGCAGGTGTCATGGCAGCTGGGGGCCTTTAGGAAGGCCCCAGGGCTGCCTTAGCAGACTGCCTATCAAGCCATCCCTGTGGGGTGGCTTGATAGACTGCCTGTCAGAATCCAGTATGATGTAATGCTATAGCATTACGTCATACTGCAGGAGCGATCAAAGCATCGCATGTTAAAGTCCCCCAGGGGGACTTCAAAGTAAAGTTAAAAAAAAGATCAATAAAGTTTTTTTAATTGTAAAAAAAAAAAAGTTATAAAAGTTTAAATCCCCCCCTTTTGCCATATCTATTATTAAAAAAATCTAAAGAATAAAATAAAAATATGTATTTGATATCGCCGCATCCATAAAAGTCCGATCTATCAAAGCAGTGCATTATTTTTACCGCGCGGTGAACGTCGTTTGAAAAAAAAAAAAAAGAACGCCAGAAATACATTTTTTAGTTACCCTGTCTCCCAGAAAAAAACACAATAAGAGGTGATCAAAAAGTTGTATGCATTCCAAATTACTACTAACGGAAACTACAGGACATCCCGCAAAAAATGAGCCCTCGCTGAACTACGTTGAGGGAAAAATAAAAAAGTTATCGCGTACAAAATGACCGCAGAAAATAATTGAAAAAAATGAAATGTCTTTGAAAAAAAAGAGTAGTATACCGTGTTTCCCCGAAAATAAGGCACCCCCTGAAAGTAAGACATAGTAATACATTTGCAGAAGTCCCAAATATAAGGCACCCCCCGATAGTATGGCATAGTAAAGTGTGCAGGCAAGTCAAGAGGCCTGTCCCCTGCTGCCATCCTCATTGTCTCCCACCTCCAGATGTATAGGTAGATCTGCAGACAGTCTGCTGTTATCCTGTCCCTGCTGTGCTGTACGAGTGTGCTGTTGTGAGCTCCCCTTGCTGGCTGGAAAAGTCCATACTGTACGTTCTGTTCCTGCTGTACATGTCTGCTGTGATGAGCTCCCCCCTGGTGGCCGGAAGCTGCAATACCATCCCTGCTTACAAGTGGTACAGGAACTTCTGTCTGCAGACAGGTACGTTACTTTACAGCCCTTATTTTTGTATGGCTCTGTGTGTGAGTCAGGCACCCTGTGTGATTCTTAAGGCTGAGTTATCACAGAGCATATTTCCAGCGGAAATCCCGCAGTTTGGCCACAGCGATAAACAGTGAGATTTCTGCTGGGAAAGCGCTGCTTCAATACCCACGGCACTCAGCCGCTTGCTTTGAAGCGGCCTGGCCGCACGATTTTCCGTTTCTGTAGCCGGTGAATCCGCACCACAACACCGGCTTCCCCCAGCTTTGCCGTGACACATTTGCTGTCCCATGTGGATGAGATTTCTGAGAAATTTCGTCCACAAAGCTGGCCAATTGAGGGATTAGCGGCCACAGACGGATTTGCCGTGGCGAAATAAGACACCCCCTGAAAATAAGACGTAGCACATATTTGGGAGCAAAAATTAATATAAGACGCGTCTTATTTTCGGGGAAACAGGGTAGTAAAAAAAAAACCTACACAAGTTTGGTATCATAGTAATCGTACCGACCCATAGACTAAAGTTATCATGTCGCTTTTGTTGCCATTTGTGCGCCGTAGAAACAAGATGCACTGAAACATGGCAAAATGTCAGGGTTTTTTTTTTCATTTTACTCCACTTAGAATTTTTTTAAAGTTTTTCAGTACATTATATGGTACTTTAAATAGCACCATTGAAAAATACAACTCGTCCCGCAAAAAACAATGAGCCCTCATACAGCGACGTCGAGGGATAAATAAAAGGAGTTACGATTTTTTTGAAGGGGGGAGGAAAAAAGGGGCCGCGTCATTAAGGGGTTCATCATGTGACAAGGAAATTATGTCACTGATGTAACCTGGCAAGGTAGGACCTGTTTGATTGGATATTATATATATATGTGCGCTTCTTTTTCTTTCTGTATGCTTGAAAACGGCTTTTAATAGCCGAAACGCGTAGCCTGTTATTAACCCATTTAGGACCAGCCACTGTATATATACGGCGGCTGGTCCTGGGCTTAGAGGACCGCCGATAGTAAAAATAGGGCGGTGCTCTAAGTCTCCTGCCTCTGCAATCAGTCAGAGACAGGAACGGGTTATCAGCTGTTAGTGACAGCTGATAACCTGGAGCAGAAGGCAGGAGGGGTTTTTAACCCTTCCTGCCTTCTGCTTTCCCGATATATGGGGGGGGGGGGGGGGGGGTCATGTGACCTCCCGGAATTCCCTGCTATGCAGAGCTGGAGGGTCAGACTTAGACCCTGGCAGCTCTGCAGGTGACTAATGTCACCACAGGGGTTGCTTTCCCCTGTAACTGAGGATCCTATGGATGCCCCAGCTACAGTGGGAAAGTGTCAAATAAAGTGAAAAAAAAAAAAAAATGACCGTCCCCCAGAGGTCTTGTATGACATCATGGGGGACATAGATAGTAAAAAACACAATTACATACATCAGTAAAACAAAATAACAGAATAAAACAACAATACATACAAAAGAAAGAGAATAACACCAAGCAGACGCCAACAAAAACCGTCGCCGTATGCGCCCTGTAAACCAAAACCGTACATACTATATATCAAAACGTCCGAAATAAATAGAGGAACCCATTACCATACTTTATTTTAGTGTAAATATAAAAATATATTTTTTAAAATCTATAAATGTTTAAAAAATCATTTTTTTTAGCATTTTACCCCCAATAAAACTAAAAAATGGAAAAAAAAAGTTACTGAAAAATATAAAAAAAATAGTCCTATATGTCGAAAAAAAAAACGCAGCAAAAATAATTTTGTTAGCTAAAGGAAAAAAATGGAGCAGCAAAACCGCCACATCGGTAAAATCCTGAACAAGTGTCTGGTCCTTAAGGTACAAAACAACCTGGTCCTTAAGGGGTTAAAGAGGGGCTTTTCATTATTATCTCTCGTCCCCTTCTGAATCATTTACCCCGGATCCTGTGAGCGCTAGATCCATTGTTTATTCCTTATGGTTTTATGTTTAGACGAGGACTCCTTTCTGTGAGGAATCGTCTTGGATATTTGGCTTGCTCTCCAGAGGGCTGGATTATGGATGGGGATTATTTCTATATGCCTACTTTTATAACATGTGCTAGTCAGTCCCCTTTATACTAAAGGTGTGTCCCACCTGGCACCAGGTGAGTTGATTGTCGTCTCATTGTTAGTCTTCTCTTTTTATTACGGAGCGTTGTATTAATCCTTGGTTTATCTCTCCTGATTAGGTTCCATCTATTCTCCCTCAACATTACGATGAACAGGTTGTAGACCCGGGTCCAGAGAGGCTCTGGCAAAATGCATACGCTGCCCAGGTAGATGAATAACGGGAGCAGGTATGTTTTGATCAGGCTAACTCTTTCCAGAAGTGTCAAAGACCAACCCTTCCACTGATTAACCTTGTGAGTGGCACCATCCAGCCTGTCCACCCAATTTTGCATGGGATAATCCCCCTGGCCAAATTTGATACCAAGACCTTTTGGTGAAGTCTGGGGCACCGGAAGGGTGTCCGGGAGATCAAACACAGGATCCCCCCTTCCTAACCAGAGACTCTCGCACTTATCCCAGTTGACTCTAGACCCGGATGCCTCTGAGTAGCCAACCACCTCTGACACCACAAACTCCCTCCTTCCATATGCCACTGCCCTCATGGTCGCCTTTGGCACTGCCCGGTCCATCCCGACCCCCGCTATAGGTCCACGATCAACCCTCTTAAGGAAGGGATCTATTGCAAACAAATACAACAGGGGACTTAGAGGACAGCCCTGATTGATGCCAGACCCCCCCTCAAAAGGGCGGCCAAGCCAACCATTCACCAGCGGGAAAGTCTCAGCCCCTGCATACAATGTTCGCAGCCAATCAACAAACCCCACTGGCAGGCCGTATCTCAGAAGGACCGACCAGAGTTACTCGTGATTAACCCGATCAAACGCTTTGGCCTGATCCAAGGACAGCAAGTACCCCTCCCAGTGACCAGCCCTACCCTGCTCCACTACCTCCCGAACACCAAGAACAGCAATAAAGGTGCTATGGCCTGGAACAGAGCAATGCTGGGCCCCCGAGAGGAGCCGGAGTGCAAACTTGACCAGCCGATTAAACAGCACTTTTGCCAGAACCTTCCAGTCTGTATTGAGAAGCGCTATGGGATGCCAGTTCTCAATACGGCTCAAGTCTTTACCCTTTGACAAAAGGATCAAAGCTGACCTCCTCATTGGCTTTGGCAGAGTGCTGGGGAAAAAAACTCATTTAATACCTCAGTCAAGAGGGGACTCAAGAGGTCCTTGAAGGTCTTATAATACTCGGATGTTAGGCCATCCGGTCCTGGCGATTTTTTGAGCCGGAGCCCATCAATCGCCAGTCTAACTTCCTCTACTCTGATTACTTTTGTCAAAACACCAAGAGAGGTGTCTACCCCTGGCTCAGGTATAGCTTCAGCCAGGAAAACCGACATCACTTCCGAATCTAGATCCCTCTTTCCCAAGAGTTGCGAGTAGTAGGATCTGATGATCTCCAGAATCCCTA
This sequence comes from Eleutherodactylus coqui, assembly GCF_035609145.1. Classification (NCBI taxonomy): domain Eukaryota; kingdom Metazoa; phylum Chordata; class Amphibia; order Anura; family Eleutherodactylidae; genus Eleutherodactylus; species Eleutherodactylus coqui. Next base: position 535,294,132 of record NC_089837.1, on the reverse strand, counting down.
ATCTGGATCGATTCAGGGATCCTGTACTATCGATCAGTCCAGTGACCACTTTACTATTCACTGACATCCTACAGTTTCTGTAAGGGTCGGGCGAGCGGTACTTCCCGAAATCCTTCTCAAAAACCAAGGATGTGTGTCTATCGTACTGGCATGTCTTGAGTAAACGAACACTGGTGAAGACACAGCTTCCTCCTTCAAATAAAACCTGTCTATTCTAGACCTGCTGCTGCCTCTATGAAAGGTGAACCCCTTGTGGCCAGGGGTGTGCCGGATGTGGACATCCACCAGGCGAGCCTTGCTAGCTATGCCATTAAGTGCGATGCTGTCAATCTATCGCGTGCTCTCGTGACTGCATTAAAGTCACCTCCAAAGACAACTTGTCGGCTGGTAAAAAGGTAGGGCTTGATCCTCATAAAGAGACTCTTCCTGTCCTTTTTTGACTGGGGACCGTAGATGTTGACAAGTCTTAATTCTTGTCCCTTCATGAGGACATCTAAGATCAGGCACCTTCCCATTTCTAATTCAATAACTCGTCGGCATTCAACCGCTGCGGTAAAAAGTACCGCCACTCCACTATACGGCTCGGCCGCAAGAGACCAGTAGGAAGGGCCTGACCTCCACTCCCTTTTCACTTTATGTAAGGCTGCCAAATCAGACAGCCTGGTCTCCTGCAAAAATAAAATGTGGGCTTCAACCCAGCCGAGAAAATGAATGTCCGCAAATATAGCCGTATCTGACTTAATGCTGGCAACATTAATCGATGCCAGCATCAGCGGAGTGGGTGCCGCCATCATGAGTGATTAAATTAGACGGCTTTCTTCCTCACACTTGGGGTCAAAGGAAAGCCCCTTGCTTCTTTTCTTGGACACAGATGGGTCCATAGCAGGGGATCCCACGACCCCATCGTCCTTATCTCCAGGTTCTAGAGTAGCCGCCTCCCCAGAAGGAACTATGCCTCCATGAGGAGGAGACTTAGTGATCCTTGTTGACCCTTTCTTTGCCCTAGGAACCTTGCCCTTCACTCCTCCTCAGAGGAGGAAGAGATCTCTTGAAGGGCTCAGAACCTATTGGAGAGTCCAAATGGAGGTGAGCAGGCTTTTCCTTCCAGTACTTGGCTAAGGGCGAGAGAAGATCTTGAATCCCCCTTCGTTTCCTCCTCGTGACACCTACCTTACGCCTTTTCTCTAACCACCTCTTGCCTTCCTCATCCACACTTTCATAGTAGTCCCCTCAAACTAGGAAACTCCTCCGCCTAGGGTCAGTTGGGGAGGCTACCCTAGGTGAAGATTGCTCCTCTCCCCCGGCTGAACTTGCCTGTAACCATGGTTCTTTCCAGTGCCCAGGTGTCAATGGCAGCTTTCCTTGATTCTGGCTCTGCCAGCAACTTCCTCCAGCAGGCACACACTGCAGAGGGTTGGCACGGCTAGGCAGCGACCCTCTTTAAAAGGGGCGGGGCGATAGCCCATAATGCTGTACAGGAGCAATGAGAAATCCAATCCTGTGCCACCTCCATCAGGAGCTGCACACGTGGGCATAGCAATGGGGAACCTATGTGCCACACACTATTCATTCTGTCAAGGTGTCTGCATGCCCCAGTCAGACCGCGTTTTTTTTATAAATAGTCACAGGCAGGTACAACTCCACACTGGGAATTCCATGTGCACCCACAGCATGGGTGGCTCCCTGGAACCCACCGGCGGTACATAAATGTATCCCATTGAAGTGCCCTGGACAGCAGAGCTAACGTCAGATTAAATGCAGGTGGGCTTCGGCCAACACTGCATGCCCCAACCTGACCGGGGTTTTTAATTCATAGACACAGGCAGGTACAACTCCCTGTGGACCCACAGCATGGGTGGGTGCCAGGAAGCCACCGGCGGTACATAAATATATCCCATCACAGCTGAGGTAATGTCATGTTTAATGCAGGTGGGCTTCGGCCCACACTGCATGCCCCAGTCAGACTGGGGTTCTTTAGAAGTAGACACATGCAGTTACAACTCCCTGTGGACCCACAGCATGGGTGGCTCCCTGGAACCCACCGGCGGTACATAAATATATCCCATTGCAGTGCCCAACACAGCTGATGTAACGTCAGCTTTATTGCAGGTGGGCAAAAAATTAATTGGATTACACTGTAGGTGAGGGCCCCAAAAAATTGGTGTACCAACAGTACTAATGTACCTCAGAAAAATTGCCCATGCCCAACCAAGAGGGCAGGTGAAACCCATTAATCGCTTTGGTTAATGTGGCTTAATTGGTAACTAGGCCTGTAGGCGGCCCAGTTAAAATAAAAATTGGTTCAGGCGCAAGTTTCAACGCTTTAATGAGCATTGAAACGTATGAAAATTATATGACTGAGCCTTGTGGGCCTAAGAAAAATTGCCCGTTCGGCGTGATTACGTGAGGTTTCAGGAGGAGGAGCAGGAGGAGGAGGAGGAATATTATACACAGATTGATGAAGCAAAAAGGTCCCTGTTTTGGATGGTGATAGAGAACGATGCTTCCAACCGCGGGTGCAGCCTACGTATTGCTTAGGTATCGCTGCTGTCCGCTGGTGGAGAAGAGAAGTCTGGGGAAATCCACGCTTTGTTCATCTTGATGAGTGTAAGCCTGTCGGCACTGTCGGTTGACAGGCGGGTACGCTTATCCGTGATGATTCCCCCAGCCACACTAAACACACTCTCTGACAAGACGCTAGCCGCAGGACAAGCAAGCACCTCCAGGGCATACAGCGCGAGTTCAGGCCACGTGTCCAGCTTCGACACCCAGTAGTTGTAGGGGGCAGAGGCGTCACCGAGGACGGTCGTGCGATCAGCTACGTACTCCCTCACCATCCTTTTACAGTGCTCCCGCCAACTCAGCCTTGACTGCGGAGCGGTGACACAGTCTTGCTGGGGAGCCAGAAAGCTGTCAAAGGCCTTAGAGAGTGTTCCCCTGCCTGTGCTGTACATGCTGCCTGATCTCCGTGCCTCCCCTGCTACCTGGCCCTTCTGCCACTAGCGCTGTCGGATGGGAATTTTACCATCAGCTTGTCCGCCAGGGTCCTGTGGTATAGCAACACTCTCGAACCCCTTTCCTCTTCGGGTATGATAGTGGAAAGGTTCTCCTTATACCGTGGGTCGAGCAGTGTGTACACCCAGTAATCCGTAGTGGCCAGAATGCGTGTAACGCAAGGGTCACGAGAAAGGCATCCTAACATGAAGTCAGCCATGTGTGCCAGGGTACCTGTACGCAACACATGGCTGTCCTCACTAGGAAGATCACTTTCAGGATCCTCCTCCTTCTCCTCCTCCTCAGGCCATACACGCTGAAAGGATGACAGGCAAGCAGCATGGGTACCCTCAGCAGTGGGCCACGCTATCTCTTCCCCTCCTCCTCATCCTCCTCCCCCTCCTCATCCTTCTCCCCCTCCTCATCCTCAACGCGCTGAGATATAGACAGGAGGGTGCTCTGACTATCCAGCGACATACTGTCTTCCCCCGTCTCTGTTTCCGAGTGCAAACATCTGCCTTTATGCTTTGCAGGGAACTTCTCAAGAGGCATAGCAGAGGAATGGTGACGCTAATGATTGCAGCATCGCCACTCACCATCTGGGTAGACTCCTCAAAGTTTTCAAAGACCTGACAGATGTCTGCCAACCAGGCCCACTCTTCTGAAAAGAATTGAGGAGGCTGACTCCCACTGCGCCGCCCATGTTGGAGTTGGTATTCCACTATAGCTCTCCGCTGCTCATAGAGCCTGGCCAACATGTGGAGCGTAGAGTTCCACCGTGTGGGCACGTCGCACAGCAGTCGGTGCACTGGCAGATTAAACCGATGTTGCAGGGTGCGCAGGGTGGCAGCGTCCGTGTGGGACTTGCGGAAATGTGCGCAGAGTCGCACAAATGTGCGCACCTTTCCGAGCAGGTCTGACAAGTGTGGGTAGCTTTTCAGAAAGCGCTGAACCACCAAATTAAAGACGTGGGCCAGGCATGGCACGTGCGTGAGGCTGCCGAGCTGCAGAGCCGCCACCAGGTTACGGCCGTTGTCACACACGACCATGCCCGGTTGGAGGCTCAGCGATGCAAGCCAGCGGTCGGTCTGCTCTGTCAGACCCTGCAGCAGTTCGTGGGCCGTGTGCCTCTTCTCTCCTAAGCTGAGTAGTTTCAGCACGGCCTGCTGACGCTTGCCCACCGCTGTGCTGCCACGCCGCGCGACACCGACTGCTGGCGACGTCCTGCTGCTGCTGCTGACACATCTTGATTGCGAGACAGAGGTTGCGTAGGAGGAGGAGGAGGGTGGTTTAGTGGAGGAAGCATACACCGCCGCAGATACCACCATCGAGCTGGGGCCCGCAATTCTGGGGGTGGGTAGGACGTGAGCGGTCCCAGGCTCTGACTCTGTCCCAGCCTCCACTAAATTCACCCAATGTGCCGTCAGGGAGATATAGTGGCCTTGCCCGCCTGTGCTTGTCCACGTGTCCGTTGTTAAGTGGACCTTGGCAGTAACCGCGTTGGTGAAGGCGTGTACAATGTTGCGGGAGACGTGGTCGTGCAGGGCTGGGACGGCACATCGGGAAAAGTAGTGGCGACTGGGAACTGAGTAGCGCGGGGCCGCCGCCACCATCATACCTTTGAAAGCCTCCGTTTCCACAACCCTATACGGCAGCATCTCAAGGCTGATCAATTTGGCTATGTGCACGTTTAACGCTTGAGCGTGCGGGTGCGTGGCGGCGTACTTGCGCTCCAACACTTGCGCTAGCGACGGCTGGACGGTGCGCTGAGAGACATTGGTGGATGGGGCCGAGGACAGCGGAGTTGAGGGTGTGGGTGCAGGCCAGGAGACGGTAGTGCCTGTGTCCTGAGAGCGGGGTTGGATCTCAGTGGCAGGTTGGGGCACAGGGGGAGAGGCAGCGGTGCAAACCGGAGGCGGTGAACGGCCTTCGTCCCACCTTGTGGGGTGCTTGGCCATCATATGTCTGCGCATGCTGGTGGTGGTGAGGCTGGTGGTGGTGGCTCCCCGGCTGATCTTGGCGCGACAAAGGTTGCACACCACTGTTCGTCGGTTGTCTGCACTCAGTGAAAAACTGCCAGACCTTTGAGCACCTCGGCCTCTGCAGGGTGGCATGGCGCGAGGGGGCGCTTTGGGAAACAGTTGGTGGATTATTCGGTCTGGCCCTGCCTCTACCCCTGGCCACCGCACTGCCTCTTCCAACCTGCCCTGCTGCTGCACTTGCCTCCCCCTCTGAGGACCTGTCCTCAGTAGGCGTAGCAAACCAGGTGGGGTCAGTCACCTCATCGTCCTGCTGCTCTTCCTCCGAATCCTCTGTGCGCTCCTCCCTCGGACCTACTGAAATTACTACTACCTGTGTGATAGACAACTGTGTCTCATCGTCATCGTCCTCCTCACCCACTGAAAGGTCTTGAGACAGTTGCCGGAAGTCCCCAGCCTCATCACCCGGACCCCGGGAACTTTCCAAAGGTTGGGCATCGGTCACGACAAATTCCTCCAGTGGGAGAGGATTTCGGAACCATTGCTGCCCATTCTGGGCAGGGGCCCGAGAACAGTTCCTGGGAGTCTGCCTGCTCCTCAGAATGTGTCATTGTAATGGAGTGAGGAGGCTGGGAGGAAGGAGGAGCAGCAGCCAGAGGATTCAGAGTTGCAGCAGTGGACGGCGCAGAATTCTGGGTGGTCGATAGATTGCTGGATGCACTTTCTGCCATCCACGACAGGACCTGCTCACACTGCTCATTTTCTAATAAAGGTCTACCGCGTGGACCCATTAAATGTGCTATGAATGTGGGGACTCCAGAAACGTGCCTCTCTCCTAATCCCGCGGCAGTCGGCTGCGATACACCTGGATCAGGAGCTCGGCCTATGCCCACACCCTGACTTGGGCCTCCGCGTCCTCGCCCGCGTCCTCTAGACCTACCCCTACCCCTCAGCATGCTGTATTACCAGTAGTGCAGAAACAGAATGCTGTAATTAAATGTGCCGCTTATTGGCCTGTGGTTGGAGGCTGACTTCCCTTACGGAACGCACAGCAGAGCCAGGAAACAATTTTGCGCACGCCTGTAGTGAGACGTAGGTGCGTATGACTGAGCTAGTGGAATTCACAGCGCAGAAGCAATCAAGTGGCCAAAGGCCAGTAGTAGGCCTTAAGTATTTTGCTTCTATTTTTTTAAAATGCTGAGCTGATACAGCAGACAGATACTGTAGGCAGCGTATAATATTATGTATACTGTTTCCCTCTGGCGGGATGACGGCGGGGATGTAACAGAGACAGCAGACCCAGGAAACAATTTTGCGCAAGCCTGCTGTAACGCTTAGCTGCGTATTAATTAGGACTACTACCCCCAGCAGACAGATACTGTAGGCAGCGTATAATATTATGTATACTGTTTCCCTCTGGCGGGATGACGGCGGTGATGTAACAGAGACAGCGGACCCAGGAAACAATTTTGCGCAAGCCTGCTGAAATGCTTAGCTGCGTATTAATTAGGACTACCACCCCCAGCAGACAGATACGTAGGCAGCGTATAATATTATGTATACTGTTTCCCTCTGGCAGGATGACGGCGGTGATGTAACAGACAGCAGACCCAGGAAACAATTTTGCGCAAGCCTGCTGTAACGCTTAGCTGCGTATTAATTAGGACTACTACCCCCAGCAGACACGCAGTAAACTGAATACGGTCACAGGCAGACCAAAAATAGTATTTTTCCCCAATTTTTTTGAAAAAGCCCACTGCCTATATAGCCTGGATATATTTTTCCCTGCCTCACCAGTACTGCCCCTATACTCTGTACAATGACTGCAGACTGAGGACGCAATGCTCTGCACGGCCGATATGCAAAAAAAAAAAAAATTGTGCAACACTGCTAAAAGCAGCCTCAACAGTACTGCACACGGTCAGATGTGGCCCTAAGAAGGACTGTTGGGGTTCTTGAAGCCTAAAATCACTCCTAACGCTCTCCCTATAGCAGCTCCGGCATCAGCAGCACTTTCCCTGAGCTATGTCAGAATGCATCTGTGGCGAGCCACGGGAGGGGCCGATTTATATACTCGGGTGACACCTGATCTCGCCAGCCACTCACTGCAGGGGGGTGGTATAGGGCTTGAACGTCGCAGGGGGAAGTTGTAATGCCTTCCCTGTCTTTCTATTGGCCAGAAAAGCGCACTAACGTCTCAGAGATGAAAGTGAAAGTAACTCGAACATCGCGTGGTACTCGTTACGAGTAATGAGCATCTCGAACACGCTAATACTCGAACGAGCATCAAGCTCGGACGAGTACGTTCGCTAATCTCTAATCACCATCTTTTCCATCCAAGATGGTTGACACCACTCTCATTGATACTCAGCAGACCGAATCCCTTCAAAGAATAAAGCATCAACATGCTGGAGCATATAAGAGCTTCAGGGTTTACAACCAGCAGAGTCCCTGTCACTATCCCTCACCCGGGGTGTGTAGGGGGCGTTCTTCCCTGTCACTCATGTGATGGTCCCAGTCTGGTCCGCACCAGACCTCAGACTTCCAATTCCTGATGGAGCTACTGCAGCCTCTCTCTCTGGCTTTCGGCAAGGACTGAATGAGTCGGGAGGTTTAAATTCCTTCAACCAAGCACACACAGCAGTCCCTGCTGATTAGCACAAGAAGCACAAGAAGGCCTGCTGTAACGTCCTCTGTAGGCCACAACCCTTATGGTATGTTCTTGCCCCAGTCGCGTTTCATCGCCCTAAAATTTCCTTTGTGTGCTTTCAAAATGTATTTTATCCGAAGAGGAGTCGTCCGTGTAAAGATCGGACAGTCTGGGGTCTCCATCTGCCATATCTTGTCATATATGAACAGAATTGGATGGTTCCCCTGGTGCCTCGGCACCCCAGTAATGTCAGATTCTGTCCTGACCCTGGCCGGAATAATTGTCCAGAATGCTGATGGCCATGAGCTGCGATCTGTATGACTGGTACTGCCTGCTGACCGTCAGCATGGCATCACCTCTAATATCTGTCCACACAGATGACAAATCCTGCTGGAAGCTGACAAATGGCAGAGAGCGATAGAAGTGGAAGTGATTTCTGCACTTATTCCCTGGAGATGGGACATAAGTGACCGCCGGCTGCTGTAAATGTCACAGAATGGCTACAGAGGACAGCCACTACATGATAAGTCCAACAGAGACAACCGCCCGTCATCACATGCAGGAAATGAGGGAAGAAACTGAAAAAGCAGAAATGCCACATACTACACCGTGCACTGCGGAGGCATAAAGGTCCAATGCATGTATGACCTAACCAGCACCGTGGTATGTCCCAATATGAGGGGCATGAGACTATTCTCTCCTAAGAAGAATACCCCTAGTGGTGGCTGTATATATCTGTATGTAGTGAGCTCCCTCTAGTGGTGACTGTATTTATCTGTATGTAGTGAGCTCCGCTTAGTGGTGACTGTATATATCTGTATGCAGTGAGCTCCCCCTAGTGGTGGCTGTATATATCTGTATGTAGTGAGCTCCCTCTAGCGGTGGCTGTATATATCTGTATGCAGTAAGCTCCCCATAGTGGTGGCTGTATATATCTGTATGTAGTGAGCTCCCCCTAGTGGTGGCTGTATATATCTGTATGTAGTGAGCTCCCCCTAGTGGTGGCTGTATATATCTATATGTAGTGAGCCCCCCCCCCCCCCCATCTCTTGTCATAACTGCACAAACTTGTTTGTAGTGAGCTGCCCTTAGTAGTGCCTGTATATATTTGTTTGTAGTGAGCTCCCCCTAGTGGTGGCTGTATATATCTATATGTAGTGAGCCCCCCCCCCCCCCCATCTCTTGTCATAACTGCACAAACTTGTTTGTAGTGAGCTGCCCTTAGTAGTGGCTGTATATATTTGTTTGTAGTGAGCTCCCTCTACTGGTGGCTGTATATATGTGTATGTAGTTAGCTCCTCCTAGTGGTGACTGAATATATCTGTATGTAGTGAGCTCCCCCTAGTGGTGGCTGTATATATCTGTATGCAGTGAGCTCCCCCTAGTGGTGGCTGTATATATCTGTATGTAGTGAGCTCCCTCTAGCGGTGGCTGTATATATATGTATGCAGTAAGCTCCCCATAGTGGTGGCTGTATATATCTGTATGTAGTGAGCTCCCCCTAGTGGTGGCTGTATATATCTGTATGTAGTGAGCTCCCCCTAGTGGTGGCTGTATATATCTATATGTAGTGAGCCCCCCCCCCCCCCCCATCTCTTGTCATAACTGCACAAACTTGTTTGTAGTGAGCTGCCCTTAGTAGTGGCTGTATATATTTGTTTGTAGTGAGCTCCCCCTAGTGGTGGCTGTATATATCTGTATGTAGTAAGCTCCCTTTTTTGTTGGCTGTATATATCTGTATGTAGGGAGCTACCAGTAGTGGTGGCTATATAGATCTGTGTGCAGTGTACTCCCCTAGTGGTGGCTGTATATATCTGCATGCAGTGAGTTCCCCTAGCGGATGGAGATATATATATATATATATATATATATATATATATATATATATATGTATATGTGTGTGTGTGTGTGTATGTAGTCAGCTCCCCATAGTAGTAACTGTATATATCTGTATGCAGGGAGGTCCCCATAGTGGTAGCTGTATATATATGTATGTAGTGAGGTCCCCCTAGTGGTGGCTGTATATATCTCTATGCAACGGACTCCCGATAGTAGTAACTGTATATATCTGTATGTAGTAAGCAACTCCTAATAGTAACTGTAAATATCTGTATGCATTAAGCTCCCCTAGAGGTGGCTGTATATATCAGTGTGTATTGAGCTCCCCCTAGAGGTGGCTGTATATATTTGTATTTAGTGAGCGCCCCTAGTGGTACTGTATATATCTGTATTCATTAAGCTCCCCCTAGTGGTGGCTATATATGTCTGCATGTTGTCAGCTATCCCTTTTGGTGGCTGTATTTATCTGTATGCAGTGAGCTCCCCCTAGTGGTGGCTATATTAATCTGTATGCAGATAACTCCACTAGTAAATTCCATAGACGGGGATGCACTGGTGTGACAAACTTGAGCTAGAAGCCGTTTAAGGAGGGATGAAAGTCTTTTTTTAAACATTATTAACTCCACTAGTGTTGACTATAAATATCTGTATGTAATGAGCTCCCCCTACTGGTGGCTGTATATATCTGTATGTAGTGAGCTCCCTCTAGTAGTGGTCCTGTCAGGGATGGCAGAAAACGCGTCCGGCAATGTATCGACAACCCAGTCTCCTACGCAGTCCACTACTCCCGGCCTAGGGACTGCAACTCTGAATCCTCTCGCTGCTGCTCCTCCTTCCTCCCAGCCTCCTCACTCCATGAAAATGACATATTCTGATGAGCAGGCAGACTCCCAGGAACTGTTCTCGGGTCCCTGCCATGAGTGGAAAAAAATGGTTCCTCTCTCACCTGAGGAGTTTGTCGTGACCGATGCCCAACCTTTGGGAAGTTCCCGGGGTCATGATGATGATGAGACACAGCTGTCTGTCAGTGAGGTAGTAGTAATTGGAGTAAGTCCGAGGGAGGAGCGCACAGAGGATTCGGAGGAAGAGCAGCTGGACGATGATAAGCCTATTGAAGACAGGGCTTCAGAGGGGGAGGCAAGTGCAGCAGCAGGACAGGTTGGAAGAGGCAGTGGGGTGGCCAGGGGTAGAGGCAGGGCCAGACCGAATAATCCACCAACTGTTTCCCAAAGCACCCCCTCGCGGCAAGCCTCCGTGCAGAGGGCTAGGTGTTCAAAGGTGTGGATGTTTTCAGTGAGAGGGCGGACGACCGACGAACATTGATGTGCAACCTGTGTGGCACCAAGATCAGCCGGGGAGCCACCACTACCAGTCTTACCACCACAAGCATGCGCAGGCATATGATGGCCAAGCACCCCACGAGGTGGGACGAAGGCCATTCACCACCTCTGGGTCGCACCACTGCCTCTTCCCCTGTGCCCCAACTTGGCACACAGATCCAATCCCTATTGCAGGACGCAGACACGAGCGCCTCCCGGCCTGCAGCCACATTCTCACCTCCACTGTCCTCCACTCCATCCAGAAATGTCTCTCAGCGCAGCGTTCAGCTGTCGCTAACACAAGCGTTGGAGCAAAAGCGGAAATACGCCCACCCACCCGCATGCACAAGCTTTAAACGTGCACATTGCCAAATTGATCAGCCTGGAGATGCTTCCGTACAGGCATGTGCAAAAGGAGACTTTCAAAACCATGATGGTGGCGGCGGTCCAGCGCTACTCAGTCCCCAGTTGCCACTATTTTCCCCGGTGTGCCGTCCCCGCCCTAAACCAACACGTCTCCCGCAACATAAATCGTGCCCTCAAAAACGCGGTTACTGGGAAGGTCCACTTAACAATAGACAAGTGGACAAGTACTGGCGGGCAGGGCCACTTTATCTCCCTGACGGCACATTGGGTGAACTTGGTGGAGGCTGGGACCGAGTCAGAGCCTGGAACTGCTCACGTCCTACCCACACCCAGAATAGCGGGTCCTACTTCGGTGCTGGTATCTGCAGCGTTTTATTCCACCTCCTCCAAACCCTCCACTCCCTCCTCCTCCTCTGCCACCTCTACCTCTCAATAAAGAAGTGTGAGCACGTCACCAGCAGTCGATAGCGCGCGGCGTGGCGGCACAGCGGTGGGCAAGCGTCAGCAAGCCGTGCTGAAACTAATCAGCTTAGGTGACAAGAGGCACACGGCCCCCGAGCTGCTGCAGGGTCTGACAGAGCAGACCGACCTCTGGCTTTCGCCGCTGAGCCTCCAACCGGGCATGGTCATGTGTGACAACGGCTGTAAACTGGTGGCGGCTCTGCAGCTCGGCAGCCTCACACACATGCCATGCCTGGCCCATGTCTTCAATCTGGTTGTTCAGCGGTTTCTGAAAAACTGCCCCCACTTGTCTGACCTGCTCGGAAAGCTGCGCCGCCTCTGCACACATTTCCGCAAGTCCACCACGGACGCTGCCACCCTGAGGACCCTGCAACGTCGGTTTCAGCTGCCAGAGCACCAACTGCTGTGCGACGTGCCCACACGCTGGAATTCTACGCTGCATATGTTGGCCAGGCTGTACGAGCAGCGTAGAGCAATAGGGGAATACCAGCTGCAACATGGGCGGCGGAGTGGTAGTCAGCCTCCACAATTCTTTACTGAGGAGTGGGCATGGATGGCAGATATCTGCCACGTCCTCGGAAACTTTGAGGAGTCTACCCAGATGGTGAGCGGTGATGCGGCCATCATTAGCGTTACCATCCCGCTGCTTTGCCTGCTGAGAATTTCACTGCTAAGCATAAAGGCTGACGCTTTGCGGTTGGAAAAGTAGACGGGAGATGACAGTATGTCGCTTGATAGCCAGACCACCCTCATGTCTATATCTTAGGCTGTTTTGGAGGAAGAGGAGGAGGAGGGGGAGGGGGAGGGGGAGGGAGAGGGGGGAGAGACAGTTGGCCACACTGCCGAGGGAACCCATGCTGCTTGCCTCTCATCTGTTCAGCGTGTATGGGCTGAAGAGGAAGAGGAGGAGGAGGATCCACAAAGTAATCTTCCTAGTAAGGACAATGATGTGTTGTGTACTGGGACCCTGGCACACATGGCTGACTTCAAATAAGGCTGCCTTTCCCATGACCCTCGCGTTAGACGCATTCTGGCCAACACGGATAACTGGGTGTACACCCTTCTCAACCCATGGTATAAGGAGAACCTTTCCACTCTCATTCCCGAAGAGGAAAGGGGTACGAGAGTGATGCAATACCAGGGCCCTGGTGGAAAAAGTGATGCTAAAGTTCCAATCTGACAGCGCTAGTGGCAGAAGATGCAGTTCAGAGGGCCAACTAGCAAGGGAGGCGTGGGAATCAGGCAGCATGTCCAGCACAGGCAGGGGAACGCTCCCCAAGGCCTTTGCCAGCTTTATGGCTCCCCAGCAAGGCTGTGTCACCACTCCCCAGTGAAGGCTGAGTTGGAGGGAGCACCATAAAAAGATGGTGAGGGAGTACGTAGCCAATCGTACCACTGTCCTCCGTGATGCCACTGCTCCATACAACTATTGGGTGTCAAAGCTGGACACGTGGCACGAACTTGCGCTGTACGCACTGGAGGTGCTGGCCTGCCCTGCCACTAGCATCTTGTCAGAGAGGGATTTAGTGCAGCTGGGGGAATCATCACGGATAAGCATACTTGCCTGTCAACTACCAGTGCCGACATGTTTACCTTCATAAAGATGAACAAAGGATTTCCCCAGACTTCTCTTTTCCACCGCTGGAAAGCAGCAGAACCTAATGATTCTTTTTGCTGCAACAGGAGAAAAATGCATCCTCTATAACCAAAAAAAAGGGGAAAATTAGCTTTGTGTATACCTCTAGGATATTATTACTCCTCATCCTAAAACAGCATGTCATCACGCTGAACTGCCAATTTCTATGTGGCCCCAAATGCTCTGTTTAAGGCTTTTACAAGTTTTACCAGTTTTTACAGTTTTAAAAGTTAAACTTTTAAAAAAAAATTTACACAAATTTTTGCCTCCAGGCTCTGTTACAAATTAACCAATAACGAGCTGTATCTTCAAAAAATGCCCTCGCGGTTGAGCAATTTTTTAGGGTTACACTTGTACTCTTGGTACACCAATTTTTCAGGCCATTGCCAATACTGTTAGCAAACTAATTTTTCTAATTTTTACAGGTGTTTGCCTCAACTCCTGGTACACCAATGTTACTATGGTCCGTCTATACTTTTGCTACAGAAATGTTACAGGGGTCTGCCTATACTTTTACTACAGAAATGTTACTGGTATCGGCCTATATTCTTGCTACAGAAATGTTACTGGGGTCTGCCTATACCTTTTCTACTGAATGGTTTGAGGGGTTCACCTATACTCTTGCTACAGAAATGTTACAGGGGTCCGTCTATACTTCTGCTACAGAAATGTTACTGGGGTCTGCCTATACTTTTACTACAGAAATGTTACTGGTATCGGCCTATATTCTTGCTACAGAAATGTTACTGGGGTCCGCCTATACCTTTTCTACTGAATGGTTTGAAGGGTTCGCCTATACTCTTGCTACAGAAATGCTATTGGGGTCCGCCTATATTTTGGCTACAGAAATGTTACAGGGGTCCATCTATACTCTTGCAACAGAAATATTACTTGATTCCACCTATACCTTGGCTACTGAAATATTACTGGGGTCCGCCTATACAGTTTCTACTGAATGGTTTTAGGGGTTCGCCTATACGCTTGCTACAGAAATGTTACTGGGGTCCACCTATACTCTTGCTACAGAAACGTTACAAGGGTCTGCCTATGCTGTGGGTGCACAAAGACTTCCCATTGCATTGTTTTACCTATCTGGCACAAATACACTGATGAGTTGAGCAGATATGTGGGCTGAGGCCGAGGTCCTTGGCGGGGTGAAACTCTGGGCACTCTGATTTCTTCCTGTGTAATACCATCTTTGGGCACCCACAGCATAGGCGAACCCAAGGAACTCAAAGATTTCCCATTGTGGTGTTGAGCTATCTGACACCTACACAGAATGAATAGTGTGTGGACACATGGATTTCCCATTGCTATGTAACTCCCGGCACCTTGGGTCACACAAGGTGGAAGCTGGGACCAAGCCTAACCCAGGGTCCGCTCATGTACTTCCCACACAGAGTATTGCGGGTCCTACCTCGGTCATGGTTTCTTGGCCTTGTTAGGCCACCTCCTCCTCCTGCTTGGGGTCTGGGGATCAGCATTGGTCAACATGTATTTTCTCTCGTATTACCACAGTTATCTGAGACACTGGTTTTGGCCAAACAAAAGGAGCATTACTGCATTAATGAGATGTTCACAGCTGCACTAGCATCCGAGTCCGCTTTATGCCCACGATTAATGAGGGTGTGAGCCGAGGTTGAGGTCCTTGCCAGGGTTAAAGTGCCTTGTTTAGGCGCTCTGATTTCTTTATGTGCAATACTTTTCTTGGGTTCCAGGGGCTCACCTATGCTGTGGGTGCACAAAGACTTCCCATAGCCGTGTTTTACCTGTCTGGCACAAATACACTGACTGACTAGGGCAGAAATGTGGGCCGAGGCCCTTCGCAGGGTGAAACTCTGCCATGTTTGGTTACTCTGATTTCCTCATGTGTAATACCATGTTTGAGTTCCTTGGGCTCGCCTGTGCTGTGGGTGCACAAAGACTTCCCATTGTGTTGTTTTACCTGTCTGGCACAAATACACTGACTGACTAGAGCAGAAATGTGGGCCTAGGCCGAGGCCCTGGGCGGGGTGAAACTCTGCCATGTTTGGGCACTCTGATTTCCTCATGTGTAATATCATGTTTGAGTTCCTTGGGCTCGCCTATGCTGTTGGTGCACAAAGACTTCCCATGGCGGTGTTTTACCTGTCTGGCACAAATACGCTGACTGACTAGGGTAGAAATGTGGACCGAGGTCCTTGGCGGGGTGAAACTCTGCCATGTTTGGGCACTCTGATTTCCTCATGTGTAATACCATGTTTGAGTTCCTTGGGCTCGCCTATGCTGTGGGTGCACAAAGACTTCCGATCGTGGTGTTTTACCTGTCTGGCACAAATACATTGACTGACTAGGGCAGAAATGTGGGCTGAGGCCGAGGTCCTTGGCGGGGTGAAACTCTGGGCACTCTGTTTGGGCACTCTGATTTCTTCCTGT
This sequence comes from Eleutherodactylus coqui, assembly GCF_035609145.1. Taxonomy (NCBI): domain Eukaryota; kingdom Metazoa; phylum Chordata; class Amphibia; order Anura; family Eleutherodactylidae; genus Eleutherodactylus; species Eleutherodactylus coqui. Next base: position 535,278,472 of record NC_089837.1, on the reverse strand, counting down.
GTAATACCGTCTTTGCGCACTGACAGCATAGGCGAGCCCAAGAGCTCAAAGACTTCCTATTGCGGTGTTGAGCTATCTGACACCTACACAGAATGAATTGTGTGGGGGTACAAAGATTTCCCATTGCTATATAACTCGCGGCACCTTGGGTCACACAAGGTGGAGGCTGGGACAGAGCCTGACCCTGGGCCCGCTCACGTGCTTCCCACACAGAGTATTTGTTATGATCGTGTGGGCAACCTAAGCACGGGAGCCCACACGATCGTACCCTAAAAGGGATAGAATGGAATGGATGGACGCACACAGGTAGCACCAGGGTGACACAGGATTCACACAAGGTTTCAGGAAACTGACCCTGTACTACGCAGGAGGATGGCATGGCCCTACCTAAGCGGGGAACATTGCCCCAATAAGGGCAGCCCAGCGGGCTTCGGATCTGGGCCCTAGCTGAACCTAGGAGCCACGCCACAGAACAGGAGACATACACATGCCACATGACAGAGACAGAACTACAGGATACATAGATGATAAGCTGAATATAAATACCAGGTATTGGTTGACATGTTGTACAATATGTGGAAGCTAGCGGGCCACTTCACGGCTCCTGGTTATACCGCTAGTCCCTACATTAACCAGGAGTCCAACAGAACCGGACAGAGTTCACCCAGAAAGCTGCAACAGGACAGGACACAGATAGCAGGTCACGCAGCAGACTAACAAGAAACTGACAGAATATAAACGTACCAACAGACATGAACCAGCAAGACAGAAATCACGCAGCAAAGCTTGCAACAGGACAGAACAGAGCACTGGACACACAGCCAGCTGCATCAGGAACAGGACAGAGTACAGGGCACACAGCGAGACAGACTCCACTCAGATCACATGCACACAGAAGGAACTTACCGCAAGTCTATGTGTCCTCATACAGCGGGGGGGGGGGGGGGCAGACAGTCAGCTACACAAGCTGACATAAGGGAGTGTCCAGTTACACCAACTGACACCCAGAGTAAGAGATAAGACTTCTGGAGGCTGCACCTGAACGGGGGGGGGGGGGGGGGGGGGGGAGAGGAAAAGGGGGCTGTATGTACTGCAGACTAGGACAACAGGTGTCCAGACAATCTTGGGGAAGCAGAGCAACACAATAGACTTACTTGCAAACACAGATCAGAGTGGGAACAGGCTGAACATGACTGACAACAAGTTACAGGACACAGAAGTAACATAAGTGCTCACCTTAGGGAACTCAGCCAGAGACTGGCAGGACCTGGGTTTATATGTGAGCACAGACCCAGGAGATTGGCTAGCAGGAAGTACCACACCCAGCCAGGTCAATTAACCCTCAACCACCTGACTGTGCTGCTAGTAGTACATAGTACAACAGATCCCAGCAGCACACGTAACAGTATTGCTGCATTGTGGAGATGTGAAGAAGTGCTGGCACCTGAGTCCCCTTTATGCCCACATTTGCGGCTCCTGCCAATTTTGTGACAGAGGTGGCATGGGATTGGAATGATGATCGTATGTCAATTTATCATCAATTCTCATCAGCATTTTGGGCTATCGCCCACACTTTTTAAGACTGTCGCTGCCTGGCCCTGCCAACCCGCTGCATTGTGTGCCTGCGGTTCCTCCTCATGGCAGACGCACTTATAAATAGACATGAGGGTAGTGTGGCTATGAAGCGAGCGTGTGGCATGAGGGCAGCTGAGCACTGCACAGGGAAAGTTTTGTGTGCGCTGTGGACGCAGGATTGTGCGGGGGTTTGGACAGCAATGCCAGCATGTAACCCAGGAGAAGAGGCAGCGGTGTCACCCGCAGGCAATGATTGTGCTTGCTTGGAGGTAGTGTGGTGCTTAGCTAAGATGTGCCTTGCTAATGAGGGTTTGTCCGAAGTAAATTGTTAGTCGGGTGATGCCAGACTCTTGCCCCCATTTAGGCTTAATAGTGAGACCTGGGAGCCTGAGATGCAGCCATGCATGCTGCCCCTGCCCTTCCCTATCAGTTTCTGTGGTGTTTCCAGGACTTTCTGATGTTTTCTGGTGTTTGACAAGTCATCACCTATGCGGAGCATTACGAAAAGTTCGACTTGAGCAACGAGCACCCGAGCATTTTTGTGCTTGGTCAGCTCTAGTCGTAATCCAAGACCTGTCCGGTCGTATAATGGCCCATGAGCAGCGGGAGTTAGTGCATGTTTCTACCGCTCCTTCTATTCCTGAGCCCAAGTGTCCTCTTCCTGAGGTATTTTCAGGGGAGAGGAGCAAGTTCTTTGTTTTTCAGCAGGCATGTAGATTGTATTCTCGGATACGGCCCCGCTCCTCCGGCTCAGAATCCCAGAAAGTTGGAATAATTATGTCATTACTTCGAGCTCCCCCCCCCCCCCCCCCCTCCCAGACATGGACCTACTCCTTACCCAAGAGTTCGGCTTGCCTGCAGTCAGTTGATTTGTTTTTTCAGGAACTTGGAGGTATTTTTGATGAGCCGGACGGTGCGGGGTTGGCGGTATCCCATCTCATGTCTTTACATCAGGGGCAGCAGTGGGTAGAGGACTATTGCTCTAAATTTAGACTGTATGCAGGTGAAACCTCTTGGAACGATGGCGCCCTTAAAGAGATGTTTTTGTTGGGTCTTTTGGACGCGGTCAAGGATCTACTCATTTCTCATTCGTGACACTCAATGATGCGATGGAATTGGTGGTCAAAGCTTACAGGAGGCTGAGATCTAGAAAAGAGGAATGTCAGGCCCATAAGGCTAAGGAATGCAGCAGACCCGCTCCCCTTTCCCCCATGCCAACTTCTGGTGCCGAGCCTATGGAAGTGAATCAGCTAAGTCCCGAGGAACGGTGACGGTTCCGGATGACTCATCGCCTCTGCCTCTATTGTGGGAAAGCCGGACATCGTGTAGCGACCTTTCCTCAGAAGTGTCTACAACATCAGTCTGAACCGGTGGAAAACTTCAGATCCTAGGCGATCTTCGGAGGATCGCCTAGGATCACAGGTACTCCCTAAGTTGTTGGTGCCTTGTCAGATTGGTTTCCGGAATTTCACTCGGTCCGGTCAAGCTTTTATTGATTCGGGTGCTGCCGCCAATTTGATTAGTTTAAGTTTTGTCAGACCTCTGATGACTGAATTCTCTGCGTTAAAGATCCCCATATGCTTCACTGATATTGATTATAGCCCTCTGTCTGCAGGGGTTGTACAATGGAGGACTCCCATGTTACAGTTCACTGTGGGTGTTCTCCATTCTGAGAATCTGTCGTTCTTGGTAATGGAAAGGATGTCCATTGATGTAGTGATTGGTATGCCCTGGTTGGCACTGCACAATCCTCGATTTGATTGGTCCACTCGGGAATTGACACATCGGGGGTTGTCCTGTCATAGTCACTTAGCTACTATATCCATGTGTTCAGCAGATACCATATTTATCCCGGAGTATTTGTCTGATTTCTATGACGTATTTTCCAATAAACTGTCTGAGACTTTGCCTCCCCATAGGGAGTGGGACTGTGGTATTGATTTGATCCCCAACAGTCCCATCCCTAAGGGAGCCATTTTCAATTTGTCGGGGTGTGAGCACGAAGCCCTTAAGTCCTATATCTCAGAGTCTCTGGCCAAACGACATATCAGGCCGTCCAGGTCGCCTGCCGGGGCAGGTCTCTTCTTTGTAGAGAAGAAGGATGGGACATTGAGGCCTTGTGTGGATTATCGGGCTTTAAATAAAATTACAGTGAAGAACCAGTGCTCCTTGCCCCTGATTCCTGATTTATTGAATCAGGTGGTAGGCGCCCACTGGTTTTCCAAATTGGACTTGAGGGGGGCTTACAATTTAATTTGCATCCGAAAGGGAGATGAGTGGAAGACCGCGTTCAACACCTCGTTCAGACATTTTGAATGTCTAGTCATGCCCTTCAGACTTTGTAATGCCCCCGCTGTGTTCCAGGGGTTTATGAACGGGGTCTTCCACGACTTCCTGGGGGTATTCTTGGTCTTATATCTCGATGCCATTCTGGTGTATTCCCCAGACTGGGACTCACATGTGCGGCACCTAAGGCTGGTTCTGACCCGTTTGCGTGAGTACCAACTTTCTGTCAAGTTGGAGAAATGTATTTTTGGTACTAAACAAGTGTCTTTCCTTGGTTATGTGATTTCACCCACGGAGATTCAGATGGAGTCTGATAAAGTGGCAGCAATCCCCCAATGGGTCAGACCGGATAACCTGAGAGCTCTCAAGTGGTTTTTAGGTTTTGCAAATGTCTACCGTAAATTCATTAAGAATTATTCTGTTATTGCTCAACCCCTGACCGATCGTACCAAGAAGGGGGCCGACTTGGTAAGATGGTCGCCAGAGGCCCTAGAGGCTTTTAGTCATCTCAAAAGGGTGTTTACTGCTGCCCAGGTGCTAATACAGCCTGACGCACGGCGACCGTTCTTCATTGAGGTCGATGCATCTGAGGTGGGGGAAGGGGCTGTATTGTCTCAGGAAGTCAGCGGGAGACTTGGGTATAGTCTATGTGCATTCTTCTCGCGGAAGTTCAGTTTGGCGGAGCGTGACTACGACGTCAGTAATCGTGAGTTATTGGGGATTAAAGGGGTTGTCTCGCGAAAGCAAGTGGGGTTAAGCACTTCTGTATGGCCATATTAATGCACTTTGTAATATACATCGTGCATTAATTATGAGCCATACAGAAGTTATTCACTTACCTTCCCTGCGCTGGCGTCCCCGTCTCCATGGCTCCATCTAACTTCAGCGTCTAATCGCCCGATTAGACGCGCTTGCGCAGAAGGGTCTTCGGCCTTCGGCTCTGTCCGGCAGCATCGGCGTTCTGGCTCCGCCCCTTCTACGCATCATCACGTAGCTCCGCCCCATGATGCGTGCCGATTCCAGCCTCCTGATTGGCTGGAATCGGCACACGTGGTGGGGGCGGAGCTACACGATGACGCGTAGAAGGGGGCGGAGCCAGAACGCCGATGCTGCCGGACAGAGCCGAAGGCAGAAGACCCTTCTGCGCAAGCGCGTCTAATCGGGCGATTAGACGCTGAAGTTAGATGGAGCCATGGAGACGGGGACGCCAGCGCAGGGAGGGTAAGTGAATAACTTCTGTATGGCTCATATTTAATGCACGATGTATATTACAAAGTGCATTAATATGGCCATACAGAAGTGTATAGACCCACTTGCTTTCGCGAGACAACCCCTTTAAGTGGTCTCTAGAAGAGTGGCGTCACCATCTTGAGGCGGCAAGGCATCCCATTACCGTGTATACTGATCATAAAAACTTGGTATATCTCGCCAATGCTAAGAGACCCACGGCTCGTCAGGCCAGGTGGGCGTTGTTTTTTGCCAGGTTTAACCTTGTCGTTACATATATTCCAGGGGAGAAGAACGTGAAGGCAGACGCCCTCTCACGGAGTTTTGTTTCGCCAGAAAGTGAGACAGTGCCTCCCGAGAATATCTTGGCACCTGGGTTGGTGGTGGCAGCTGTAGAATCTGATCTCGTTCCTCATCTACAAAATTGTCAGCAGGACGCCCCCTCGGGGGTGCCGGAGGGCAGATGGTTTGTGCCAGAGACCTTGCGTCTGAGAGTCATTGAAGAGTCTCGCTCATCTGTTCTTGCAGGCCATCCGGGGGTTCAGGGGACTCTGGATCTTTGTACTAGACACTACTGGTGGCCAGGCATGTGTCGGGAGATCCGCGACTTTGTTAAAGGATGCTCTGTCTGTGCACGCAGTAAGTCGTCGGCGTCGTCCGGAGGGGCCTCTGAGACAGTTACCGGTGCCTTCTCATCCGTGGACGCATTTATCAGTAGATTTTGTCACCGATCTACCAGAGTCTCAGACGTTCACCACTATCCTAGTTGTTGTAGACCGTTTCTCTAAGATGGCACATTTCGTGGCGGTAAAGAAGCTTCTCTGCAATAGAGTTTGCCAAGATTTTTGTAAAAGCAATCATTCGCCTACATGGGGTTCCCGAGAACATTGGATCTGATCGCGGGGTTCAGTTTGTTGCGCAATTTTGGCGAGCCTTCTGTAGAAACCTGGAAACGTCGCTTTCCTTCTCGTCAGCGTTCCACCCGCAGACTAATGGTCAGACGGAGCGGAAGAACCAGGATTTAGTGCAATATTTATGGTTGTTTGCTGATGAGAAGGCTCATCAGTGGGCAGAGTTCCTGCCGTTGGCAGAGTTTGCACTAAACGACCGTACTTGTTCTTCCACCGGGGTGTCTCCATTCCGTTGCGTATATGGTCAGCATCCTCGCTTCCTTACAGCTATTTCTACTCCGTCTGCCTGTCCTGCAGCTGATGTCACCCCAGATGCGCTGCAGGGGGTATGGAAATAAGTACGGAAGAACCTGGAAGCAACGGGGGCTCGTATGCAGTTGCGTAGTGGGAGGAGTCTGTCAGTATCTGAACCGTACAGGGTGGGACAGAAGGTATATTTGTCTTCTAGAAATCTCAAATTGAAGGTTCCATCTTTGAAACTGGCGCCGCCTTACATGGGTCCCTTTGTCATAACGCACGTAGTAAATCCGCTTGCTTATGAACTTGATTTGCCAACTACATGGAGGGTTCATGGGGTTTTTCATAAGTCATTTTTGAAACCTTTTGTCCCTTCGGTGAGTGCAGCTTATTCTGTTCTGTTGGAGTTGGCTTCTCCCTCTCTCCGCCCCTGGGGGGAGGCTTTTGTTTAAAGGTCGGGCAGAGACTTGCAATCACTGCCAGTTATTGGTTTCCCTCAGTGTGCTAGCTAGTCTGCCTCTGTTGGTCTCCTGCCTCTATCATCTTGTCTGCTATACTTTGCTGTTATCTGCCAGGTTTTTCCATCTTCCTCAGTTCTGCTTAGTATTGTTCATGTTGGTTATTTACATCTGCCCATCCTGTCAGTATTCTACACTTTCCATCCAGGTACGCCTGCGTCCCTTTTCGGTCCCTAGTGAGAGTAGGGACCACGGCCCAGTTGCCCGCCTGCTGTTAGCCAGGAGTGGAGGCAAGCAGGCAGGGACAGCGGTTGTGGGTGAGATCTAGGGCACCTGGGCTGGCATATCAAGCATAGTATACCGTAACAGTTGGCTCTCTCTCTCTCTATATATATATATATATATATGTAATGAGCTGCCCCTACTGGTGGCTATATATATCTGTATGTAGTGAGCTCCCCTAGTGGTGGCTGTAGATATTGAACTCCCTCTAGTGGTGGATGTATATCTGTATGTAGTGAGCTCTCCATAGTGGTGACTGTATATATCTGTATGTGGGGAGCTCCCCCTAGTGGTGGCTGTATATATCTATATGTAGTGAGCTCCACCTAGTGGTGGCTGTATATATCTACATGTAGTGAGCTCCCCTTAGTGGTGGCTGTATATATCTATATGTAGTGAGCTCCCCCTAGTGGTGGCTGTATATATCTATATGTAGTGAGCTCCCCCTAGTGGTGGCTGTATATATCTGTATGTAGTGAGCTCCCCCTAGTGATGGCTCTATATATCTGTATGTAGTGAGCTCCCCCTAGTGGTGGCTCTATATATCTGTATGTAGTGAGCTCCCCCCACTGGTGGCTGTGTATATCTGTATGTAGTGAGCTCCCCCCACTGGTGGCTGTATATATCTGTATGTAGTGAGCGCCCCCTAGTGGTGGCTGTGTATATCTGTATGTAGTGAGCTCCCCCCATGGGTGGCTGTGTATATCTGTATGTAGTGAGCTCCCCCCACTGGTGGCTGTGTATATCTGTATGTAGTGAGCTCCCCCCACTGGTGGCTGTATATATCTGTATGTAGTGAGCGCCCCCTAGTGGTGGCTGTATATATATGTATGTAGTAAGCGCCCCGTAGTGGTGGCTGTGTATATCTGTATGTAGTGAGCTCCCCCCATGGGTGGCTGTGTATATCTGTATGTAGTGAGCTCCCCCCACTGGTGGCTGTGTATATCTGTATGCAGTGAGCTCCCCCTAGTGGTGGCTGTGTATATCTGTATGTAGTGAGCTCCCCCCACTGGTGGCTGTGTATATCTGTATGTAGTGAGCTCCCCCCACTGGTGGCTGTGTATATCTGTATGTAGTGAGCTCCCCCTAGTGGTGGCTGTACATATCTGTATGTAGTGAGCTCCCCCTAGTGGTGGCTGTGTATATCTGTATGTAGTGAGCTCCCCCCACTGGTGGCTGTGTATATCTGTATGTAGTGAGCTCCCCCCACTGGTGGCTGTATGTATCTGTATGTAGTGAGCTCCCCCTAGTGGTGGCTGTGTATATCTGTATGTAGTGAGCTCCCCCTAGTGGTGGCTGTGTATATCTGTATGTAGTGAGCTCCCCCTAGTGGTGGCTGTGTATATCTGTATGTAGTGAGCTCCCCCCAATGGTGGCTATATATATCTGTATGTAGTGATCTCCCCCTAGTGGTGGCTGCATATATCTGTATGTAGTGAGCGCCCCCTAGTGGTGGCTGTATATATCTGTATGTAGTGAGCTCCCCCCACTGGTGGCTGTATATATCTGTGTACAGTGAGCTCCCCGTAGTGGTGGCTGTATATAGCTGTATGTAGTGAGCTCCCCCTAGTGGTGGCTGTATATATATCTGTGTACAGTGAGCTCCCCCTAGTGGTGGCTGTATATAGCTGTATGCAGTGAGCTCCCCCTAGTGGTGGCTGTATATATCTATATGCACTTATCTCCCCTTAGTGGCCATGTATTGAGGACCTATAATAAAGGTAACAGGGAGTTTGGTCTATGTAGTCTGGTCCGTGTGTCTGTAAGGTCCATCAGCTGTATACATTAGCCGTCTCATGGCCGCGTGGCCTCAGGATGCGTGGCCTCGCAGGATAATCCTCAGTATTCACTAGGAGGAGAGCACGGTGAGAGTTTTTCATTGTTTTCTGCTGTTGTGCTGATAATTCCGTTCCTTGTGATGTGAGAAGAGCCTTCTGGGATGTGAGAGGAATGTTCATCTTCACAGCTGGAGCCTCCAACCACAGACAACATGACAGCATCTTGGATTCGTCGTCTTGTTCCGCATTCTGCGCAGCTCTGAGACGAAGGCTTCTTGCACAATGAGCTTGGCATTGAGGCCCGCGGATTGCTGTCATCTGCTGTATAGTCTCATGAATGTGATCTACACCGAGCAGCTTCCATAATGAGTCTGGTAATTAAGGTGGCGCACTGCAAGTTATCAGCGGAGAGGAATGAATCTGAAGCTGCAAAACCAAACGTCTTCAAGTCATCAAGTGCAGCCTCGGCCATAGAGCCTACCGATGCAACCAGCAGGCGTCCAATGATTGCAATGATCCGGACAAGTATCAGGGGATCAGTAGGGGGGTTCATAATAATACCCCCAGTGATCTAGTGACATCAAGGGATGAACATGAACATCCTTGGTGGTCTAGTACAGTGATAGGGTTAATAATAATATTCCTGCTGGTCTATCATGGTCCTAATAGGTCACAGACAAATTAATTGTTGCATTTCTTTTGGTTTCAGGCAGTAAATATGTTAATAATAATGTGGCCTACGGTGGTGGAGGAGTTAAAAACTGAAGCTGTAGGATTAATTGTCAGCATCTTTGGTGATCTAGGATAGTGAAGAGCTTAATGACAGCTTCCCTGGTAATCTAAAATGGTGAAGAGAATAGTAATGATATCACTGCTGCCTGGTGGGGGAAGTGTGAACAATGGGGGTGTTATTAGTAACATCTTCAATGGTCTGGCATGGGGGAATGGTCAACAGTAGCCTATCTGATGCTGTAGAGTGGTGGATGGATCCATGGTAACATATCTAATGCTCTAGGGTCGTGGATGGATTGATAGTATAATTGATTGGTCAATAATAAATGTTTTGTCGGTATAGTCTGGTGGAGAGGTTAACAATAATATCCTTGGTGGTATAGAGTGATGAAGGGGTCAATAGTAACATTTTCAATGGTCTAGAGTGAAGAATGGATCAATAGAAGCATGGCTGATACATCTGGTGGTCTAGTCTGGTGAATGGGTCAATAATGACATCTCTGATGATCTACACCAGTGTTTCTCAACTCCAGTCCTCAGGGACCCCCAGCAGGTCATGTTTTCAGGATCTCCTATAGTAAGAGAACCTGAGGCAATGTCTGAGGACCGACAATAATTACATCACCTGTGCAATACTGAGGAAATCCTGAAAACATGACCTGTTGGGGGACCCTGAGGACTGGAGTTGAGAAACACTGATCTAGACCAGTGGGTTGTTAGTAACATTTACAAAAGTCTAGATTGTTGGATGGGTCAGTAGAAATATCTCTGATGGTCTAGAATGGGAAATAGATCAAAAGTAGCATCTCTAATGTTCTAGAATTGTAGATAGATGGTTTAGAAAGGTGGATGGGTCCATAGCAACATCAGGGTCGACGGGTCAATGGTAACATTGTTGTTGCTCTAGTTTGGTGGAAAAGTTAATAGTAATATCCCTGGTGGTCTAGACTGGTATAGTGGTCAATAGTAATATTTCTGACTGTCTAGAGCTGTGGCAGGGTTAAAAGTAACATGTTTCATGGTCTATAGTGGTCGATGGATCAATAGCAACATTTCAGATGGTGTAGTGTGGTGGTCCTTAATAACATCTCTGCTGAGCTAGAGTGGTGGATCAGTTCAGTTAATGGCAACATCGCTGTAGGTCTAGAGCAGTGAAGGGGTTATTAGAAACATCTCTGATGATCTAGAGTGAGGGAATAGTCAACAACAACATTCCTTATGGTCTATAATGGTGGACGGATCAAGAGCAACATTTTGAATGGTGTAGAGTAGTTAATGGGCCCATCCTAACATCTTTGGTGGTCTGGTGTGATTTATAGGTGAATAGTAACTTTTCTGCTGGTCTAGTTTAGTAAAGGAGTGAAAAGAAGGATCCTTTATGGTTTAGAGAGGTGGAGCGGAAGACAGAAAGGCCCAATGCCCACAGGCGGATTTTAATTAAAAAATGTATGCAAGTCTCCTGCACGGGAGATCCGCACCTCTGACCACCCAGAGGGATGCATTAGCATCCGCAAGACAATTTAAAGCACGTGGATGTGATTTTTTTTTTTTCCGCTGTTGTGCGGATCACCCTGCGTGGGAAGAAATTGCAGCATGCTCCATTTTTCTGCGGATCCTGCAGGATGGCTTCCATTGAAGTCAATGAAAGCGGCCGATCCACGGCACAGCCACATCTGTCACTGTGGACGTGCTGCACATCCACGGGAAAGTGGGAGATTTTTTTTTTTTAATTGCACTATGCATCTGCCGTGCTGAAAAAAGAAGATCCGGCTGGCAAGGAGGAGATCTGGACAGGTAAGAAAACACTTTTTTCTGTCCATGTCTGGGGGCACCGATGGATTCCGTGGTAGGATTCAGCAAATGGAATCTTTGCTGCAAGTGGACATTGGGCCTAATATCCCTGGTGCCCTAGAGTGGTTGATGAATCAATGGTAATACAGTCGATGGGTTAATAGTAACATTTTTGTAAGTCTAGTTTGCTGGAGGAGTCGGTAATAACATCCCTGATGATTTAGAATGGTGGAAGGGATAATGTAGAGACGCTTCTGCCATCCAGTCATGGGGGATGTCTGGATGGCAGAAGCGGAAGAGCACTTTCCTCTGATCTTGGCATTTTCTTTCCTGGCTCTTATGTGAATTCATGTTTAAATATGAGAGTAATAATATAACGTGTGACCCAGAAAACACGTGACCCAGAAGCGGAGAAGTCACCCTCTAATGGTGAGCCTTGGCGGGAGCAGGTCTCTGAGTCCGGAATTCTAATTGGCGGAGTTATGTTCTGCCTGGAGGCCTCTCTGCATCGGGTACAGAACTCCATGACCGCTCAGTAAATAGACACCAAAATAGCCGAGGGGCGGCCGGCCAGGCATAGCTCGCCATCGCCTCAGACCGGGGGAGAACAAGCACTTCTCATACACTGCTTTATAATATAAAAGCTACTTGTCTTTCTTTCAATTACCGGTGACTTTCCGCAGAGCGGGCGCTAATCATCTCCATGGGGACAGCAGCAGGTTTACCATCTGGTTACGTAAAACTTGCTTCCTGCTTTTGGGGAGTTGATTGTTGATTCCAGTGATGAAGCAAAGATGGTAAAGACAAAGAGGTTAATGTGGAGTCGCCCCAACAATGACATTTATAGTGTGTGGAGAACAATCTTACCCAGCTCCAGAATGGATAGTTGAACTATTTACCGCATTTAATAAATAGGGCCAGCCCCCCCCCCACACCTTACAGTCAATAGAGGTAACAAAGGTTTACCTTAACCCAAGCTTGACCATGAAAAGATTTCAACTAATAGTGTACTACCAGCTAACAGCCCCCACAATCCAATCAGACCTACCAGAACTTAAAACTCAAGGATAGGTCAACACGGAAGATGGTCAACATGGTGATTGATAGGTCAATACAGTAAGTGATGGGTCAGAACGGAAGATGATGAATCAACATGGTGGATGACAGGTCAACATGGTAATTGATACGTCAATATGGTGGATGGTGGGTCAACACAGAAGATGAAAACCGACACGGAAGATGATCGGTCAACATGGTGATTAATAGGTCAATACAGTAAGTGATGGGTCAGAACGGAAGATGATGAATCAACATGGTGGATAACAGGTCAACACAGTGATTGATATGTCAACATTCTGACTGAGAGGTCAACATGGAAGAGAATAGGTCATCTTGGTAATCGATAGGTCAGCACAGAAGATAAGTGAACATGGTGGTTGATAAGTCAACAGGTGGATAATGCATTAGGGCAACATGGAGGATGATAGATCAACATGGTCAACACTATGACTGGTGAAACATGTTGAAAGAGCTCTGTTCAACCTTTTAATATCAGTATTAGACTGCAGGCATTGCTATCCCAGGCTATTAACCCTTTGAGACATTGCTATTACTCAGAACATAGCTAGATGTCATACAGTTTTCCTCCATGCTACATGCTGGCGGTTGGTGTAGCAGGTTCTGACAAGCAGACCATTTAGTCAGATGCTATAGGCAGTGCTCTGGAGGCTTCCCTGCACCTTCAGCTAGGAGAATGTATTTGTTGTCATGGGTCTCGTTTATTATTTTTTGGCCCTCTGATCATCCCCTCCAGTACTGACCTGCTGCAGATATAACTATATCCATAGACTGACAGCTAGCAGAATCTGGGATAACACTGACCAGGTGGATAGTAATAAACCCCAATATAATCTATAGTCTGAAGCTTTTAAGTCTCCTCGTTTCCATGTCCAATCTATGTATAATTCAATAAAGGGTATATTTTAAAGGGATCCGACTCCTGCTTGATGCTGATGGCCAGAGCGGTTTTGATCTTGGTTATAATGGGACTGGATTGGATTCTGAGCCTATTTTCCTTTTTTTTTTTGTCTAGCTCTGGTATCTGACATGGACATTACTGACCCTCCCTACTTAGAGGAGCCTCCAGAGATCTCCGCCGCCCTCCAGAGATCTCCGCCGCCCTCCGGGAGCTTCTTCCAGCAGATTTCCATCCTCTCCATTGAGATGAGGACTTGTTGCTGTCGGTCGGCCATTTCTTCCTCCTTGTGTACTTCTGGATGTGCTTTGTGTCATTATGCGGCTAGAGGCCTGCAGACCCCTCACATTATGGATCCTCCACCATTGTAGGGGGAGGGGAGGCACTGTTCTTTATAAGTTCCTCTATAAACAAGACACTGATCTGTATTACCAGAGAGCTCTAGTTTGGTTTCATCTGTCCACATTTTCCAAGGTTGGGGTTTGTGTAACTTTTGAGAACGTCCAGTGACTCCTGATTACACCTTTGTTTAAATAGTGAGGTCCCCCTTGGCCTTTGCCTACAGAGTTCTCTTTTTTTCAGTGTGCCGTGTCTTGTGCCAGGTGAAATCATCACTCCAGATGTCTCCAGTTCATCATGAAGTCCTTTGTATGTTGGATGTTGTTTGGGCTTTGGTTGGGTTCTCCCACCATTTTCTGTCATCCACCACATTCTGGAGGGTTCTGGACTCTTCCACAAGTAGAAAACTTCTAGCTAACATTTGGAACCTCTGAAGTCAGGATGCCAGGGTTCTTCGCTTCCTCTCTTACAAGACCCTTCTCTCCCTTAGTCTGATGGGTCGGTGATTCTAGAAAGAGTCCTGGTTGTTTTCCCATGTAAGTATTATGGGGGCCACTGGGTTCTTGGTCACCTCTCTTACAAGACCCTTCTCCCCCTTTGTTTGGGGGGTCGGCGGCTCTAGGAAGAGTCTTGGTCTTTCTTCCATGTAAGTATTATGGGGGCCACTGGGTTCTTGGTCACCTCTCTTACAAGACCCTTACCCCACTTAGTTTGGGGGTCGGCGGCTCTTGGAAGAGTCTTGGTCTTTCTTCCATGTAAGTAATATGGGGTCCACTGGGCTCTTGGTCTCCTCTCTTACAAGACCCCTCTCCCCCTTAGTTTGGTGGGTCGGCAGCTCTAGGAAGAGTCCTGGCTGTTCTTCCATATAAGTATTATGGGGGCCGCTGGGTTCTTGGTCACCTCTCTTACAAGACCCTTCCCCCCCCTTTGTTTGGGGGGTCGGCGGCTCTAGGCAGAGACTTGGTCTTTCTTCCATGTAAGTATTATGGGGGCTGCTGAGCTCTGGGTCTCCTCTCTTACAAGACCTTCCCCCACCTTAGTTTGGGGGGTTGGCAGCTCTAAGAAGAGTCCTGGTTGTTCTTCCATGTAAGTATTATGGGGTCCGCTGGGCTATTGGTCACCTCTCTTACAAGACCCTTCTCCCCCCTTAGTTTGGTGGGTCGGCAGCTCTAGGGAGAGTCCAGGTGGTTCTTTCATGTAAGTATTATGGGACCTCTGGGATCTTGGTCACCTTTCTTACAAGACCCTTCTGCCCCTTAGTTTGGGGGTCGGTGGCTCTAGGAAGAGTCCTGGTTGTACTTCCATGTAAGTATTATTGAGGCTGCTGGGCTCTTAGGGACTTTCAGGGCAGCAGCGATGTTTTGTAGCTTCTCCAGATCTGAGCCTCCACACAATCCAGTCTCTGAGCTCTACAAGCAGTTCTGTCCTCCTCATTGCTTCCTCTACACTTACCTCATATTTCCTCTAAACTCATCCTCACTCTACACCAGGAATGAAGTTTGCAAAACTTTTACCCAATAATGAGCTTTAGTCGCCGGAAGCAGAATGCTCTCAGACCTCATTTGCAGCCTCTGCCGCTCCTCCATCCATCATATCGGCGTATTTTCCCCTCTTCGCTCCAGAAATATTATTATTATTATTGTTTGATTCCGAGAAGATCAAAACTACTCAAGGAAATGAGTCCAGATTAATGATGTCTGGAGGTCCTATTCATCTCTATTACCTCCTCCCGAGCCTTTCATCACAACAATGGATCACAGATAAAGGAGCCGCCGCCTGCGCAGCGATCACCAATGTCAGCAGAGACAAAAGCCGGAGATAATACTAATATCAGTGATAAGTCTTCGAAGAGGAGCCGCAGCTTCTCTTCTCCATTGTCTTCATATCAGCCCACTGGATACATATGACTTTAAAGTTTTATCTGTCTGCCGAGAGGCACCGGATGTGGCGCTGCTGCTGCGTGTTGTGGGTGGTGGTGCCACAACAGGTTCCGGATGCCGCTGCTGCTGTGTGTTGTGGGTGGTGGTGCCACAACAGGTTCCAGATGCCGCTGCTGCTGTGTGTTGTGGGTGGTGGTGCCACAACAGGTTCCGGATGCCGCTGCTGCTGTGTGTTGTGGGTGGTGGTGCCACAACAGGTTCCGGATGCCGCTGCTGCTGTGTGTTGTGGGTGGTGGTGCCACAACAGGTTCCGGATGCCGCTGCTGCTGTGTGTTGTGGGTGGTGGTGCCACAACAGGTTCCGGATGCGGCGCTGCTGCTGTGTGTTGTGGGTGGTGGTGCCACAGCAGGTTCCGGATGCGGCGCTGCTGCTGTGTGTTGTGGGTGGCGGTGCCACAACAGGTTCCGGATGCGGCGCTGCTGCTGTGTGTTGTGGGTGGCGGTGCCACAACAGGTTCCGGATGCCGCTGCTGCTGTGTGTTGTGGGTGGCGGTGCCACAACAGGTTCCGGATGCCGCTGCTGCTGTGTGTTGTGGGTGGTGGTGCCACAACAGGTTCCGGATGCGGCGCTGCTGCTGTGTGTTGTGGGTGGTGGTGCCACAGCAGGTTCCGGATGCGGCGCTGCTGCTGTGTGTTGTGGGTGGCGGTGCCACAACAGGTTCCGGATGCGGCGCTGCTGCTGTGTGTTGTGGGTGGTGGTGCCACAGCAGGTTCCGGATGCGGCGCTGCTGCTGTGTGTTGTGGGTGGCGGTGCCACAACAGGTTCCGGATGCGGCGCTGCTGCTGTGTGTTGTGGGTGGTGGTGCCACAACAGGTTCTGGATGCGGCGCTGCTGCTGTGTGTTGTGGGTGGTGGTGCCACAACAGGTTCCGGATGCCGCTGCTGCTGTGTGTTGTGGGTGGTGGTGCCACAACAGGTTCCGGATGCGGCGCTGCTGCTGTGTGTTGTGGGTGGTGGTGCCACAGCAGGTTCCGGATGCGGCGCTGCTGCTGTGTGTTGTGGGTGGCGGTGCCACAACAGGTTCCGGATGCGGCGCTGCTGCTGTGTGTTGTGGGTGGTGGTGCCACAGCAGGTTCCGGATGCGGCGCTGCTGCTGTGTGTTGTGGGTGGCGGTGCCACAACAGGTTCCGGATGCGGCGCTGCTGCTGTGTGTTGTGGGTGGTGGTGCCACAACAGGTTCTGGATGCGGCGCTGCTGCTGTGTGTTGTGGGTGGTGGTGCCACAACAGGTTCCGGATGCCGCTGCTGCTGTGTGTTGTGGGTGGTGGTGCCACAACAGGTTCCGGATGCGGCGCTGCTGCTGTGTGTTGTGGGTGGCGGTGCCACAACAGGTTCCGGATGCGGCGCTGCTGCTGTGTGTTGTGGGTGGTGGTGCCACAACAGGTTCCGGATGCGGCGCTGCTGCTGTGTGTTGTGGGTGGTGGTGCCACAGCAGGTTCCGGATGCGGCGCTGCTGCTGTGTGTTGTGGGTGGCGGTGCCACAACAGGTTCCGGATGCGGCGCTGCTGCTGTGTGTTGTGGGTGGCGGTGCCACAACAGGTTCCGGATGCCGCTGCTGCTGTGTGTTGTGGGTGGCGGTGCCACAACAGGTTCCGGATGCCGCTGCTGCTGTGTGTTGTGGGTGGTGGTGCCACAACAGGTTCCGGATGCGGCGCTGCTGCTGTGTGTTGTGGGTGGTGGTGCCACAGCAGGTTCCGGATGCGGCGCTGCTGCTGTGTGTTGTGGGTGGTGGTGCCACAGCAGGTTCCGGATGCGGCACTGCTGCTGTGTGTTGTGGGTGGCGGTGCCACAACAGGTTCCGGATGCGGCGCTGCTGCTGTGTGTTGTGGGTGGCGGTGCCACAACAGGTTCCGGATGCCGCTGCTGCTGTGTGTTGTGGGTGGCGGTGCCACAACAGGTTCCGGATGCAGCTGCTGCTGTGTGTTGTGGGTGGTGGTGCCACAACAGGTTCCGGATGCGGCGCTGCTGCTGTGTGTTGTGGGTGGTGGTGCCACAGCAGGTTCCGGATGCGGCGCTGCTGCTGTGTGTTGTGGGTGGCGGTGCCACAACAGGTTCCGGATGCGGCGCTGCTGCTGTGTGTTGTGGGTGGTGGTGCCACAGCAGGTTCCGGATGCGGCGCTGCTGCTGTGTGTTGTGGGTGGCGGTGCCACAACAGGTTCCGGATGCGGCGCTGCTGCTGTGTGTTGTGGGTGGTGGTGCCACAACAGGTTCTGGATGCGGCGCTGCTGCTGTGTGTTGTGGGTGGTGGTGCCACAACAGGTTCCGGATGCCGCTGCTGCTGTGTGTTGTGGGTGGTGGTGCCACAACAGGTTCTGGATGCGGCGCTGCTGCTGCGTGTTGTGGGTGGTGGTGCCACAGCAGGTTCCGGATGCGGCGCTGCTGCTGTGTGTTGTGGGTGGTGGTGCCACAGCAGGTTCTGGATGCGGCGCCGCTGCTGTGTGTTGTGGGTGGCGGTGCCACAACAGGTTCCGGATGCCGCTGCTGCTGCGTGTTGTGGGTGGTGGTGCCACAACAGGTTCTGGATGCGGCGCTGCTGCTGTGTGTTGTGGGTGGTGGTGCCACAACAGGTTCCGGATGCCGCTGCTGCTGTGTGTTGTGGGTGGTGGTGCCACAACAGGTTCTGGATGCGGCGCTGCTGCTGCGTGTTGTGGGTGGTGGTGCCACAGCAGGTTCCGGATGCGGCGCTGCTGCTGTGTGTTGTGGGTGGTGGTGCCACAACAGGTTCCGGATGCCGCTGCGGCTGACAGACAAATGGAAGCCAGATTTTTTTTTAGCAAAAACGAACTTTACAAAACAGGAAGCGGGTGGATGTTTTCGCTTTCTCATTAAGTCTCTTGAGGCACTCCGCGCTTCCTAGATCTGTCCACCTTTATCTATAGTACATCCGGATGTCCCTGCCACACAATGACATGGCGGCCTTAGTGCCCGTTGGTGCCAACGTCTGCGCAGACTACGTAACTCACCTTTAATTTCAGAGCTCCGCCTACTCGAGGACTCGCTGCACCGTAAGGACATAAGGTCCATCCAATACAGCCGCATTAAATGCGATACGTCCCTCAACTTCATCATGACGCATAGCGCCTCCGTGAACCGCCCTGTCAGACCGCTACCTCTTACACGGCCCATCATTAACCCCCACATACCCAGTGCGCCACATATAGCTCGCCCTGTTCCCCCTCTCAGTACTGGACTGGAGGGGGCGGCGCTTACGGCATAGCCATTGGCTGCAGATTCTGAGCGCATTTACATTGTACTAGCAATCTGCATTTACTTATATGGGGGGGGATGTCAGGACGCACAACTCGCCGCTCCTCCGCACGGATAGGCTACAGTAGCAGACAATCGGATCCAGCGCCATTGTGTCTAAGAGAATCATAAAGGCGCCCCGCGCCCCTCCCCTCATTATTTGCATCTTTCCTTTTATAACCCGCTGACATGTGACATCAAAATAATTATCATTATCAGGGAGGATAATGAGTGCGGCGGCCTCCGCCGCGCCGCTGATTGTCGTGTCACTTCCATCTCTTGCTCCTCTGAGCATTAAATGTGTTAACAAGATGTGACAAAACGGCGAGGAAAGCGCCAACTTACTGAGTGGATATAAATGGCGGTCACCTCCACAGAAGGTTTGGCGAGGGCCGCGGTGACTGATAATTGCCTCTGGTCACCCCATTACACCCCAATTACGGGATCAGGGTCAGCCGCCGCCATTTATTATTAGCGGTCACAACCAGACGCAACTCCCCGAGAAGCGTCAGTACGGCCGGGAGCTGAGGACATGGAGGCCGCAGGGGGACATGTGCCGACGGGGGCAGTACGTCCGGGAGCTGAGGACATGGAGGCCGCAGGGGGACATGTGCCGACGGGGGCAGTACGGCCGGGAGCTGAGGACATGAAGGCCGCAGGGGGACATGTGCCGACGGGGGCAGTACGGCCGGGAGCTGAGGACATGGAGGCCGCAGGGGGACATGTGCTGACGGGGGCAGTACGGCCGGGAGCTGAGGACATGGAGGCCGCAGGGGGACATGTGCTGACGGGGGCAGTACGGCCGGGAGCTGAGGACATGGAGGCCGCAGGGGGACATGTGCCGACGGGGGCAGTACGGACAGGAGCTGAGGACATGGAGGCCGCAGGGGGACATGTGCCGACGGGGGCAGTACGGCCGGGAGCTGAGGACATGGAGGCCGCAGGGGGACATGTGCTGACGGGGGCAGTACGGCCGGGAGCTGAGGACACGGAGGCCGCGGGGGGACATCACAGTGTGGTGACGTTGCCAGGAGGCATATGTGTGGCCACTAAGGGGGTCATTATTAACACTGGGGCCATTAATAGAGACAATGTAATTTCTGGAGCCACTCAGAAGGGCACAATTACTTGTTGGGGGTCACTAGAATAATGGAGGTATAGGCTGTGATAAGCCTTATGCCTTGGCCTTGGGTAGTGCCAGGAGGCTGTATGGCAATGTGGGAGGCACCCGTTGCTTCCATACCAGGTTGTTTCTGCAGGAAGTGAATGGATTCCTACAAACTCCCTTTGTGATATTGGGCTAGTGACCGAACCCGGTGTCTACGTGTGAGCGCCCCCCACAGCCGGCGCATCAACAGGCCTCCTAATACCTCGTTATGCTCCGGTAGTCCTGCTTATCCCTCATTTAGTCGGATCGGTCGTCTCTACTACAGAGATTGAGAATTTGGGGAAGCTTTCGAATGATCATTCATGTTTATACTGTAATTGTGAGAAGGCAGCGAGTGGCGAGGACCCTGCAGTCAGCGGAGTGACGGGCGCGGCTGCCACTCATCCATGAGCTGCTGGAAGCTCCCTGTCTAATTGCTGGTGTCCTCAGCAGCTTCTCCAGACGCTCCTGCAGCCAAGATTAAACGGTTGAAAGCATTAGTGTGAATGATGGACAGGAAGAGCGACTCCACCACCCCCTTCCTCCCCGCTCCCCTCCGCCCGGCCCGCGCCCGCCGTCCTCCTCCACTGACGCCTTATTAGCAGCTCATTGACTTTCTCTCCATCCTCTAGACATGGAACTTAGACCTGGAAATCCCACATCAGCCACACAATATTCGCTAATTAGTGCGGAAGCTGCTGATGAGAGGTGACCAGAAGTGACGAGAAGGTCACTAAATATTAATTACACATCTATCCAGATAGGCGATGAGACGTCTAGAGATGCTGCGGGGGTCAGAAGAGCATCAGCAACACAAGCCATGCTGAAGAACACAACAACCAGCAAACAGCACAAACTAGTAGCAGCAGTGATGTCACCGTAGAAAATAGCAGCAGTGATGTCACCTGAGGAGATAGCAGCAGTGATGCCACCGCAGCAGTGATGTCACCAGAGGAGATAGCAGCAGTGATGTCACCAGAGGAGGTAGCAGCAGTGATGTCACCGTAGAAGATAGCAGCAGTGATGTCACCAGAGGAGATAGCAGCAGTGATATCACCTGAGGAGGTAGCAGCAGTGATGTCACCTGAGGTAGCAGCAGTGATGTCACCGTAGAAGATAGCAGCAGTGATGTCACCAGAGGAGATAGCAGCAGTGATATCACCTGAGGAGGTAGCAGCAGTGATCTCACCATATAAGATAGCAGCAGTGATATCACCTGAGGAGGTAACAGCAGTGATGTCACCTGAGGAGGTAGCAGTAGGGATGTCATCGTAGAAGATGGCAGTATTTGACAAAGACCACAGACATTTAGTGGTTGAAACGTTGTTTGTGCTGGATGGATTAAAGTTTTCTACTTGAAACTTCCCTGGATGCTGCTTCATCTTGATTATACGTTGGTTTGTGCTTTCTCCGGGACGTTGGATCCAGAACCGTCATAGAAGCGTGCATTATTTTGCCCTGTGGTTTCCTCCCTCATATCGATCGAGGTATAGTGTGTGCTGGTGTCATTTCCAATTTTCTGAGGAGGTAGCAGAAGTGATGTCACCGTAGAAGATATCAGTTGTGATGTCACCTGAGGAGGTAGCAGCAGTGATATCACCAGAGGAGGTAGCAGTAGGGATGTCACCGTAGAAGATGGCAGTAGTGATGTCACCTGAGGAGGTAGCAGCAGTGATGTCACCGGTAGCAGCAGCGATGTCACTGAAGCAGGTAGCAGTAGTGATATCACCAGAGGAGGTGGCAGCAGTAATGTCACCGGTAGCAGTAATGATGTGGCTGGTGGCAGGTAGCAGTAGTGATGTCACTGGAGCAGATAGCAGTATTGATGTTATCAGTAGCAGGTAGCAGTAGTGATGTCATTGGAGGGGATAGCAGTAGTGATGTCACCGGAGCAGGTAGCAGAAGTGATGTCACTGGTAGTAGGTAGCAGAAATAATGTCCTCGGTGGAAGGTAGCAATAGTGATGTCACCGGTGACATCTCTTTGGCGCCGCTCTTAGATGTGAGGACTGCATCTTCCTCCTGCTGATATCCTGCTGATCTTGGGTCGCTTCCTTCATGTGTTGTTAATTCTTCAGTCCTTGTGCCTTTAGCTTGTCTCATTCTTGGGCATGTCCTGGTATGCGGAGCGTGGTGCCAGGCGGCTCTGCTGCCCAGATGAGAGATGACTCTGGCACCATCTGCCAACAAGCCATTCACAGCACTCTTTAATACTGACCCCACCGCTTCTCCCAGATCCCCCAGCTTGTGGCCTCCCTGCCAGATTGCTGCATTATCTCAGGGTGCAGATGCCTTAACAGCTGCCGTACAGCAGACTGCTCCTCCTGCTGCGCAGACTTGTCACCGCAGACAGTAGAAGCGTGTGCAGGAAACCCTGAACAGAGCAGCTATAGAGACTATAGCCCCTGAGGAGGGCAGCTATAGAGACTTTAGCCCCTGAGGAGGGCAGCTATAGAGACTTTAGCCCCTGAGGAGGGCAGCTATAGGGACTATAGCCCCTGAGGAGGGCAGCTATAGGGACTATAGCCCCTGAGGAGGGCAGCTATAGGGACTATAGCCCCTGAGGAGGGCAGCTATAGGGACTATAGCCCCTGAGGAGGGCAGCTATAGGGACTATAGCCCCTGAGGAGGGCAGCTATAGGGACTATAGCCCCTGAGGAGGGCAACTATAGGGACTATAGGCCCTGAGGAGGGCAGCTATAGGGACTATAGCCCCTGAGGAGGGCAGCTATAGGGACTATAGCCCCTGAGGAGGGCAGCTATAGGGACTATAACCCCTGAGGAGGGCAGCTATAGGGACTATAGCCCCTGAGGAGGGCAGCTATAGGGACTATAGCCCCTGAAGAGGGCAGCTATAGGGACAATATAGCCCCTGAGGAGGGCAGCTGTAGGGACTATAGCCCCTGAGGAGGGCAGCTATAGGGACTATAGCCCCTGAAGAGGGCAGCTGTAGGGACTATAGCCTCTGAGGAGGGCAGCTGTAGGGACTATAGCCCCTGAGGAGGGCAGCTGTAGGGACTATAGCCCCTGAGGAGGGCAGCTATAGGGACTATAACCCCTGAGGAGGGCAGCTATAGGGACTATAGCCCCTGAGGAGGGCAGCTGTAGGGACTATAGCCCCTGAGGAGGGCAGCTGTAGGGACTATAGCCCCTGAGGAGGGCAGCTGTAGGGACTATAGCCCCTGAGGAGGGCAGCTGTAGGGACTATAGCCCCTGAGGAGGGCAGCTGTAGGGACTATAGCCCCTGAGGAGGGCAGCTGTAGGGACTATAGCCCCTGAGGAGGGCAGCTGTAGGGACTATAGCCCCTGAGGAGGGCAGCTGTAGGGACTATAGCCCCTGAGGAGGGCAGCTGTAGGGACTATAGCCCCTGAGGAGGGCAGCTGTAGGGACTATAGCCCCTGAGGAGGGCAGCTGTAGGGACTATAGCCCCTGAGGAGGGCAGCTGTAGGGACTATAGCCCCTGAGGAGGGCAGCTGTAGGGACTATAGCCCCTGAGGAGGGCAGCTATAGGGACTATAGCCCCTGAGGAGGGCAGCTATAGGGACTATAGCCCCTGAGGAGGGCAGCTATAGGGACTATAGCCCCTGAGGAGGGCAGCTATAGGGACTATAGCCCCTGAGGAGGGCAGCTATAGGGACTATAGCCCCTGAGGAGGGCAGCTATAGGGACTATAGCCCCTGAGGAGGGCAGCTATAGGGACTATAGCCCCTGAGGAGGGCAGCTATAGGGACTATAGCCCCTGAGGAGGGCAGCTATAGGGACTATATCCCCTGAAGAGGGCAGCTATAGGGACTATAGCCCCTGAGGAGGGCAGCTGTAGGGACTATAGCCCCTGAGGAGGGCAGCTATAGGGACTATAACCCCTGAGGAAGGCAGCTATAGGGACTATGGCCCCTGAGGAGGGCAGCTATAGGGACTATGGCCCCTGAGGAGGGCAGCTATAGGGACTATAGCCTCTGAGGAGGGCAGCTATAGGGACTATAGCCTCTGAGGAGGGCAGCTATAGGGACTATAGCCCCTGAAGAGAGGACCTATACGGACTATACTCCTGAAGAGAGGACCTATACGGACTATACTCCTGAAGAGAGCAGCTGTAGGGACTTTACTCCTGAAGGGAGCAACTATAGGAACTATACCCCTGAAGAGAGAAGCTGTAGGGACTTTACCCCTGAAGTGAGCAGCTGTAGGGTCTATAGCCCTGGAGGGGGCAGCTGTAGGGACTATAACCATGAAGGGGCAGCTGTAGGGACTATAACCATGAAGGGGCAGCTGTAGGGACTATACCCCTGAAGAGAGAAGCTGTAGGGACTTTACCCCTGAAGTGAGCAGCTGTAGGGACTATAGCCTTGGAGGGGGCAGCTGTAGGGACTATAACCATGAAGGGGCAGCTGTAGGGACTAGAACTGTAGTAGCCCAGAACACCATCCTGATCCCCTCCATAAATGTCATACATGTTTTGTCCTATGTAGATGCACTGTGCAGAGATTCTCCTATCATATCCAGCGTGTGAGTTGCACAGCTGCGGCGCTTGAGAGGTTAACTGTAATAAAATCACTGCCTTGTGCATCTGCCCAGAGTCAGGATCACTGCACAGAGGTACACCACTGAGTAACACCCATGTGCTTGCCATGTGGGGTGTTTGTTGTGTAAGCCTTCATGTTAATAATTGTGTACCGGAGTGCCTGCGGAGTGCCTGCGGAGTGCCTGCGGAGTGCTCCCAATCCAGGAGCAGTGCCTGACAGATATCGTGGACGGTAGGACCGTGTTCATCCAGCGTATCCTCCCCGACCCTCCCAATCCAGGAGCAGTGCCTGACAGATATCGTGGACGGTAGGACCGTGTTCATCCTGCGTATCCTCCCCGACCCTCCCAATCCAGGAGCAGTGCCTGACAGATATCGTGGACTGTAGGACCGTGTTCATCCTGCGTATCCTCCCCGACCCTCCCAATCCAGGAGCAGTGCCTGACAGATATCGTGGACTGTAGGACCGTGTTCATCCTGCGTATCCTCCCCGACCCTCCCAATCCAGGAGCAGTGCCTGACAGATATCGTGGACTGTAGGACCGTGTTCATCCTGCGTATCCTCCCCGACCCTCCCAATCCAGGAGCAGTGCCTGACAGATATCGTGGACTGTAGGACCGTGTTCATCCTGCGTATCCTCCCCGACCCTCCCAATCCAGGAGCAGTGCCTGACAGATATCGTGGACTGTAGGACCGTGTTCATCCTGCGTATCCTCCCCGACCCTCCCAATCCAGGAGCAGTGCCTGACAGATATCGTGGACTGTAGGACCGTGTTCATCCTGCGTATCCTCCCCGACCCTCCCAATCCAGGAGCAGTGCCTGACAGATATCGTGGACTGTAGGACCGTGTTCATCCTGCGTATCCTCCCCGACCCTCCCAATCCAGGAGCAGTGCCTGACAGATATCGTGGACGGTAGGACCATGTTCATCCTGCGTATCCTCCCCGACCCTCCCAATCCAGGAGCAGTGCCTGACAGATATCGTGGACGGTAGGACCATGTTCATCCTGCGTATCCTCCCCGACCCCTGAGCTCTGCTCTACTTGTACTTAGAAGAATGAACTTTACAAACAAGTATCCAAAGCAATGCAGGTACAATTCTCTTAAGTAAAGTTATACCGGGCCCTAACCGTTCCTGGGGACCCAAGGTACTATACACAAGTCTCTGTGTTGTTTCTCATGTAGCTTACCGGTGTGTGGGAACAGTGGCATCACGAGTGATAAGTACTATTACCCCCATCATCCCATTTATTGGCATTCCCTATCCTACGGGGGTCAAAGCTGGCCTGCGATCCTGCTCTGACTATGTGTCATCCCTCTGGGACCAGAGCCTGGTAAGTGCCACCATGACAACCTACCGCTTATCACTCCCAGCTCTTCATGTTAGTCAGGTGTCCAGGGTCACCCCTCTGGGCTGTTGCATAGCCCTGAAGGTGGCAGCTATAGGGACTACACCCTGAAGAGGGCAGCTATAGGGACTACACCCGGAAGGGAGCAGCTATAGGGACTACACCCTGAAGAGGGCAGCTATAGGGACTACACCCGGAAGGGAGCAGCTATAGGGACTACACCCTGAAGAGGGCAGCTATAGGGACTACACCCGGAAGGGAGCAGCTATAGGGACTACACCCTGAAGAGGGCAGCTATAGGGACTACACCCGGAAGGGGGCAGCTATAGGGACTACACCCGGAAGGGGGGCAGCTATAGGGACTACACCCTGAAGAGGGCAGCTATAGGGACTACATCCGGAAGGGGGGCAGCTATAGGGACTACATCCGGAAGGGGGGCAGCTATAGGGACTACACCCGGAAGGGGGGCAGCTATAGGGACTACACCCGGAAGGGAGCAGCTATAGGGACTACACCCGGAAGCGGGGCAGCTATGGGGACTTCACCCGGAAGGGGGGCAGCTATAGGGACTACACCCGGAAGGGGGGCAGCTATAGGGACTACACCCTGAAGGGGGCAGCTATAGGGACTACATCCAGAAGGGAGCAGCTATAGGGACTATAACCCTGAGAATGGAGATGTCAACAACACTGAGTGATCTAAAAGGCAAAGCCGCAGTCCAAGCTGAACCAATGATAAAGATATCAGCGTCATTACTGATGATCTGTGCTTACGGCAACCTGGATAAACGTGCTTAATAGTTGTCCTATATAGGAGCCCACGATGACTCCATTACCCAGGATCACGGACCGGCTCTTCAGTGTTACTATACATACGTCACCCGTTATGGCAGAGAATCCAATGCTACCTGTCAACGGTCACATGACAAGTTATGGTGAAGAACCCCTTTAAGCATAGCCGTCCACCTCCCCAGCTCTCACTTCTCTGCAGGGGATGATATCTATAAGCGGCATCTCCTTCCATCCTCTCCACAAGGAGCGTTAGCTGTCCGCCCGCGGCCCCCGCAGCTCTCTTGTATGTTACCTATCACGGGTCATATGAAATGGGAGGAGACACCTCCAGATCACACATGTCCCTAGAATATAATGTGAACGAAGACTCTTAGAAGGACACTGAGGTCATGGCTCCCGGCCGGCCCAGTGTGGTGCTAGGAGAAGATCCCGCAGGGTCTTATCTCCTAGGACCTTCGCTAGCACATTTCTGGGGTTTGGTCACCCAGATGGATGATATCTTCAGCTCCTCAGCAGTGGCGGATCCCCTCAGATACCCAGACCTGTGACTCCGACATTACCTGAGGGGGCGCTGTACACCTGTCATGGAATGTAAGGTTCCTCCAATCCTGGTGAGGAGCAGCGAGGCTGTAGGCCCTGGGTACTACATGCAATCATCATCATCATCATCCTGCTTACCCTTCTCCCCCTCATCATCCTTATTATCTTCCTATCTCCATCCTCCTTCGCCTTCTTGTCTTGCACAGACTTCCATGAAGAGAATGAGGAAGACACAATGGGTTAATTATTAATCGCGATCTTTCAATCCTCGCACATGATGAAGTGATAAAAGATTTACGGATGGATGGCGGATCGCTCTGATCTATATTTCATCCCGTGTTCCTACACCGCCGCTCGCTGACGAAATCTGCAATTATTCATGGATTTCAGCGCTGCAAACATGTGTTCTTTATGAGGAGGGGGGCATCGCAGGTAGATGAGAGGGCGGCGGTCAGTGGAGGACCCCAACCGCCAGCGGCGGCCATCATTGTGGATTACCATCGTGTACACTGCGTTTAGAACGACCTCACACCCTCTCGCTGTCCTACATGTCATGTTGTGTCCCCCTCATTCTGCACTCAGGACCCCATAATGACAAAGTGACAACAGAACCAGAGAAATCTGTGTACATTTTGAGAAAATAAGAACCTTCCATTCCGCGGTGACATCAGTATTCCCACCCTGTACTTAGTATTAGTCGGAGCCCCTCTGGCAGTGATTCCAGCCTCCAGTCTTCTTGGTGATGCCACAAAGTTTGCACCCCTGGATTTGGGGGTTTTCTGCCCTCTGTCAGGTTGTTGGGGGCCGTCTGCGGACAGCCATTGTCAGGTCTCTCCAGAGATGTTGCATTGGCTTCAGGGCTCTGTCCGGGACCCTCAAGGATCTTAGGGTGGGGTCTTAGGGTCATTGTCTTGTTGGAAGGTGACCCTTCTGCCCGGTCTGAGGTCCCCCGTGTTCTGGATCAGGTGGTCATTATCTCTGTACTTCACTGCATTCAGCTTTCCATCCCCCCTGACTAGTCTCCCCTCCCCCAGCATGATGCTCCACCACCGGGCTTCACTGTATGGATGGTATTGGGCAGGTGATGAGCAGCGCCTGGTTTCCTCCAGAAAGAACACTTAAGAGGCCATAAAGTTCCATCTTGGTGTCATCACAGCAGAGGATCTTGTTTCTCGCACTCTGAGGTCCTTTAGGGTCTTTCTGATAAACTCACTTGTCTCACTGAGGAGCTTCTTTCTGGCCGCTCTGAAATAAAGCCCAGATTTGAGGAGGTTGTAGGGATGGTTGACCTTCTGGAAGTTTCTCCCATCTGCCCACAGGATCTTTGGAGCTCAGCCAGAGTGACCGCTGGGCTCCTGCTCACCTCTCTCACCAAGACCCCTCTCCCCCTTAGTTTGTTGGGTCGGCAGCTCTAGGAAGACTCCTGCTTGTTCTTCTGTGTAAGTATTATGGGGGCCGCTGGGCTCTTGGGAACTTTCAGGGCAGCAGGGCGTTTTTGTAGCTTCTCCAGATCTGAGCCTCCACACAATCCAGTCTCTGAGTTCTGCAAGCAGTTCTGTCCTCCTCATGGATTGGTTTGGGCTCTTTGGTGAGATCTTATATAGAGGGGGGAAGTGGGATTCTTTTAAAATTATGCCTTGCTCTTGGACTCTGGAGAGACCTGACAATGGCTGTCCGCAGCCGGCCCCCATCCAACCCGACAGAAGACCCCCAAATCCAGGGGTGCAAACTTTGTGGCATCACCAAGAAGATCGGAGGCCGGAATCACTGCCAGAGGGGCTCCGACTAATACTGAGTACTGGGTGGGACTACTGATGTCACCGCGGAATGGAAGGTTCTTATTTTCTCAAAATGACGAAGATTTCTCGGGTTCTGTTGTCACTTTGTCATTATGGGGTCCTGAGTGCAGAATGAGGGGACACAACATGACATGTAGGACAGCGAGAGGGTGTGAGGATTTTCCAAATGCAGAGTACGTGCCAACATCATGTGTCAGAGAGTCCCCTTATATGCAATGCCAGTGAGTTTCTCTGTATACAATGACAGAAAGTGCCCCTATATACAGTGACGGTGAGTTCCCCTATATACAGTGCCAGCTATTTCTCCTATGTACAGTACGGGTGAGTGATCCTATATATAGTGACAGAAAGTGCCCACATGTACAGTGCTGATGGGTACCTCAATACAGTGCCCATATATACAGTTCCGGTGAGTGCCCCTATATACAGTGCCAGTGAGTGCACCTGTATACAGTTCCGATGTGTGCCCCCATGTGAAGTGCCAGTGAGTGCCCCTATGTGCAGTGCCAGGGAGTGCCCCCATGTGCAGTGCCCCTTTATACAGTGCCAGTGAGTGCCCCTATATACAGTGGTGGTGATTGCCCTTATATGCATTGCCTTTAAGTGCCCCTATATACAGTGCCGGTGAGTGTCCCTATATACATTGTCCCTATATACAGCGCTGGTGAGTGTCCCTATATACAGTGCTGGTGGGCACCCCTATTTACAGTGACGGCGAGCACCCCTATATACAGTGTCGGCAAGCACCCTTATATACAGGGCCATTAAGTGCTTCTATATACAGCGTCAGTGAGTGTTCATATATAAAGTCCCCTTTTATATAGTTCCGGTGAGTGTCCCTATATACAATTCCCCTATATACAGTGCCGGTGAGTGTCCCTATATACATTGCCCCTATATACAGTGCCAGTCCCATCCACACACACACACACACATATATATATAGCCAGTGAGTGTCTCTATATACAATGTCCCTATATAGAGCGCCTGTGAGTGTCCCTATATACAATACCTCTATATACAGCCCCAGTGAGTGTCCCTATATACAGTGCCCCCATATACAATGCCGGTGAGTGTCCCTGTATACAGTGCTCTTATACACTGTGCCAGTGAGTGTCTATATATACAGTTCCCCCTATATACAGCGCCAGTGAGTGCCTCTATATACAGTGCCAATATATACGATGCTGGTGAGTGTCCCTATATACATTGCCCCTATATACAGTGCCAGTGAGTACCCCTAAGTGCTGGTGAATGCCCTTATATACAGCACCGGTGAGTACCCCTAAGTGCCAGTGAGTGCTTTTATATACAGCACCAGTGAGTACCACCATATACAGTGCCGGTGAGTGTCCGTATATGAAGTGTCCCTATATACAGTGTCGGTGAGTGTCCCTATATACATTGCCCCTATATACAATGCCGGTGAGTGCCCCTATATACACCGCCAGCAAGGGCCCCTATATACAGTACCAGTAAATGTCCCTATATATAGAGCCGGTGAGTGTCTCTATATACAATGCCCCTATATACAGCGCCAGTGAGTGCCCCTATATGCATTGCCCCTATATACAGCGCCAGTGAGTGCCCCTATATGCATTGCCCCTATATACAGCGCCAGTGAGTCCCCTATATGCAGTGCCAGTGAGTGCTCCTATATACAGTGCCAATATATACGATGCTGGTGAGTGTCACTATATACAGTGCCCCTATATACAGCGCCACTGAGTGCACCTATATATGGTGCCAGTGAGAGCTCCTATATGCAGTGCCGGTGAGGGCCCCTATATACACTGTTCCTATATACAGTGTCGGTGAGTGCCCTTATATATAGTGACAGAACGTGCCAATGCATACAGTGCCAGTGAGAGCCCCTATATACAGTTCCCCTGTATATAGTGCCAGTGAGTGTCCCTATATACAGTGTCCCTATATACAGCACCCCTATATCTAGGGCCGGTGAGTGCCCCTATATACAGTGTCAGTGAGAGCCCCTATATACAGTGTCAGTGAGAGCCCCTATATACAGTGCCAGTGAGTGCCCCTATATACAGTGCCGGTGAGTGCCCATGCATACAGTGCCAGTGAGTGGCCCCATATGCAGTGCCAGTGAGTAGCCCCATGTGCAGTGCCCCTGTATACAGTGCCAGTAAGTGCCCCTATATACAGTGCCAATGAGTGCCCCTATATACAGCGCTGGTGAGTGCCCTATATACAGTGCCAGTGAGTGTCCCTATATACAGCACCAGTGAGTGCCCCCATATACAGCGCCCCCATACATAGCACCGGTGAGTACCTCTAAGTGCCACGAGTGCCCTTATATACAGTGCCAGTGAATGCAAAGTGTCCCTATATACAGCACTGGTGAGTGCCCTTATATACAGTGCCCCTATATACAGTGCCAGTGAGAGCCCCTATATACATGGCCGCAGGCTCTCGGGGTATTCTGGGTGGATATGACAGTTGGGGCTGCCGTTGCTCTTCTACAAGGTGGACTCGGCCGTGACCTCGGATGACACCCCGGACATCACATCTGTCGCCCGCACAATAGATGGCGTGTCTGTAAATCGTGCGTCCCTCGCCATCAGGATATTCAGCGAAGGCTGAAGATAAAGGAGCTTCGGTGTGAGGGGGATGGGGGCGCCATGTGTCGTGTAATGAGGCTATCAGAGCCACAAGCTTAACGCAAGAGCGAACATCACATGTGTGCGGCGAGAGCGGCGAGCGACATATGTGCAGCCTGCGGCCTCCGTGTATGTGCCAGCGCCAAGGATCCTCGTGTCACCTGCTGATCTGGCCGCGCGGCGTTCTGTGACATCCCGGCCGCACCGGACCATCAAATCCTCTAGTCTTCCGTCCATTTCCCAGAATCCCCAGATGTTAGTCCCTACTGATGGTGCAGTGGCGCCATTACCCCATGACTGACGGCCGACCCTATATTATCTATTACACCCAAGAGCCGCTGCAGCATCGCTGGAAGAAGCGTCAGCTCCCTCGTCACAGGAGAGGGGGGGGGCGAGGGCTAGCTACATGTGACCTGAGCCATCACACAGGCGGCTAGCTGTCACAGACCACAGGATTTATGGGTCCGACAGGCACCAACCTGTGACATGCGGCATGCGGGGGGCGGACCGCAGGGTCGATATACCTCCAACTCCCCGGATCCTGCACTTGTGCAAGATGGAGCCTGCATCGCCCCCTGCAGGCCTGACACCCCTCGCTGCCACCACTTACCATCAGGTAGGTCTGCCACCCCAGTGTCCACCAGCCGGCACATGGCTTACGCCCCTCGGGGTTGTGGATGGCTTGAAGTGTTAGAGGACGACTAATAAAGTTTAGAGTTTTTTCTAGAAGGGCCGTCAGGGACTGGATAGAAATCAGCAAGAAGGGCTACAAATACACCCAAACAGGAAGAAATACCGGAGGGAGCAGAGCGAAGGAAAGAGTAGGCAGAGCGAAGGAAAGAGTAGGCAGAGCAAAGGGAGGAGTAGGCAGAGCAAAGGGAGGAGTAGGCAGAGCAAAGGGAGGAGTAGGCAGAGCAAAGGGAGGAGTAGGCAGAGCGAAGGGAAGAGTAGGCAGAGCGAAGGGAAGAGTAGGCAGAGCGAAGGAAAGAGGAGGCAGAGCGAAGGAAAGAGGAGGCAGAGCGAAGGAAAGAGGAGGCAGAGCGAAGGAAAGAGGAGGCAGAGCGAAGGAAAGAGTAGGCAGAGCGAAGGAAGGAGTAGGCAGAGCGAAGGAAAGAGTAGGCAGAGCGAAGGAAAGAGTAGGCAGAGCGAAGGGAGGAGTAGGCAGAGCGAAGGGAGGAGTAGGCAGAGCGAAGGAAAGAGTAGGCAGAGCGAAGGAAAGAGTAGGCAGAGCGAAGGAAAGAGTAGGCAGAGCGAAGGAAAGAGTAGGCAGAGCGAAGGAAAGAGTAGGCAGAGCGAAGGAGGAGGATTGCGCAGAGCTAAGATAGGAGTTTGCAGGTGAGGGGTGCACAGAGCGGGTGGAGGAGTGCACAGGGTTTGTGCAGAGCAGGGTGCATTAGAAGGGGGAGGAGGACACGGAGCAAAGGGAGGAGTGTGCTTAGCAGGGGGAGGAGTGTGTGCGGGGCAGCAGTGCATGGACTGGGGGAGAGGAGAGCGCTGAGCAAAGAGAGGAGTGCACGGAGAGAAGGAAAGGGTGCGCGGAGCAGGGTGAAGAGTGTGCAGAATGGGGGGAGGAGCCAGAGAAGCGATGGTAGGAGTAGGAGGAGCAAAGGGAGAAGTGCAGGGTGAGGAGTGCGCAGAGTGAAGGTAGGAGTGTGCAGGGGGTGCACGGAGCGGGTAAAGGAGGACACGGAGCAGGGGGAGGAGTGTGTGCGGGGCAGGGGTGCATGGACCGGGGGAAGGAGAGCGCGGAGTGGGGGAGGAGTGCACGGAGAGAAGGGAGGAGTGCACGGAGTAAAGGGAAGGGTGCGCGGAACAGGGTGAGGAGTGTACAGAATGTGGGGAGGAGTGCGTGGAGCGGTGCGCGGAGCAGAGGGTGGAGTGCAGGGCGAGGAGTGCGCAGATCGAAGGTAGGAGTGTGCGGGGGAGGGGTGCAGGGAGTTGGTGGAGGAGTACACGGAGCGAAAGGAGTGTGTGGGTGTGTGGGTGGGTGTGTGCGGGGCAGGGGTGCATGGGGGGGGGGACTGAATATGGATGAGCTCTGCTTGGCGGACAGTATACTCAACCATCGCCCTCCGTCCCCTCAGCTCTCCGAGACCAGCAAGCTGGGTGTAATGAAGTACTAATTACACTTCTGGGAGCTGTTGCGGCACTCAGCAGGAGGTCTGAGCTCTGTAATTAGCTCCATTGTTCAGCCACTGGCTCTCCATGGAGAATTCAGCACCATGGACAGCAGACACAGCGTGCGGTCCTGCTCATCACACTGCCAGGTGTAATCAGCTCCCCCTTGGTCATACCCAGTAAACAAAGGGACCATTTACACAGGCCAATGCCCACCGCTGGTCCCTGTGTGTCCGCGCTGCTGTACACTGACCGGCCGCTGTTTACACTGAGCAATCAGCTTTATGCAGCACATGGAGCTGGACGATCAGCTGACCGCTGAGTGTAACCAGCAGCCGGTCAGTAGTGAACGGCCGCTATGTTATGTGAGAGGGGCAAGAGGAGAGTAATCTGCAGCCGCCCCCTGCTGGCCGCTCCGTGATCACTCACAATATAGCTGTCTGCCTTATCCGTACTGCCGGGGGCGGGGCAACCGCTAACATGGCGGCCTCAAGACAGCGGGGGGAGGGGGGGGGGCACAGATTGCAGAGAATCTCTTATTTACACGTAAATTTGGAGCTCCTCCTACTTACGGACGCCGCAAGTGCGATACAGCGGAACATCGCTTCCATATTAGAGCTCCTCCACGGAGTGCCCCACTGTAGCATTAACCCTCGCAGCGCCTCCACAGAGTGCCCCACTGTAGCACTAACCCCCGCAGCGCCTCCACGGAGTGCCCCGCCATAGCATTAACCCCCGTAGTACCTCCACAGAGTGCCCTGCCGTAGCATTAACTCCTCCAGCGCCTCCACAGAGTGCCCCGCCATAAAATTAACCCCCGTAGTACCTCCACAGAGTGCCCTGCTGTAGCATTAACTCCTCCAGCGCCTCCACAGAGTGCCCCGCCATAGCATTAACCCCCGTAGTACCTCCACAGAGTGCCCTGCCGTAGCATTAACTCCTCCAGCGCCTCCACAGAGTGCCCCGCCATAAAATTAACCCCCGCAGCTCCTCCACGGAGTGCCCTGCCGTAGCATTAACCCCCACAATGCCTCCCTGGAGTGCCCTGCTGTGGCATTAACCCCTGCAGTGCTTCCACGAAGAGCCCCGCCATAGCATTAACCCCCATAGCACCTCCAGAGAGTGCACCGCCGTAACATTAACCCCTGCAGTGCCTCCACAAAGAGCCCCGCCGTAGCATTAACCCCCACATCGCCTCCACGGAGTGCTCTGCTGTAGTATTAACCCCCGCAGCTCCTCCACGGAGTGCAGCGCCACAGCACTAACCCGCGCAGCTCCTCCACAGAGTGCCCTGCCGTAGCATTAACCCCCACAACGCCTCCACGAAGAGCCCAGCTGTAACATTAACCCCCTAAGCTCCTCCACAGAGTGCTCCGCCGTAAGATTAACCCCCGCAGTGCCTCCACAAAGAGCCCCGCCGTAGCATTAACCCCCGTAGCACTTCCACAGAGTGCACCGCCGTAACAGTAACCCCTGCAGTTCCTCCACGGAGTGCCCCGCAGTAGCATTAACCTCGCAGCTCCTCCACGGAGTGCCCCGCAGTAGCATTAACCCCCGCAACGCCTCCCTGGAGTGTCCTGCTGTAGCATTAACCCCTGCAGTGCCTCCACAAAGAGCCCCGCCGTAGCATTAACCCCCCATAGCTCCGTCACAGAGTGCCCCGCCATAGCATTAACTCCTCCAGCTCCTCCACAGAGTGCTCCGCCGTAGTATTAACCCCCGCAGCTCCTCCACAGAGTGCCCTGCAGTAGCATTAACCCCCGCAGCTCCTCCACAGAGTGCTCTGCCGTAGTATTAACCCCCGCAGTGCCCCGCCGTAGTATTAACCCCCGCAGCTCCTCCACAGAGTGCCCTGCAGTAGCATTAACCCCAGCAGCTCCTCCACGGAGTGCCCCGCCGTAGTATTAACCCCCGCAGTGCCCCGCCGTAGCATTAACCCCCGCAACGCCTCCCTGGAGTGTCCTGCTGTAGCATTAACCCCTGCAGTGCCTCCACAAAGAGCCCCGCCATAGCATTAACCCCCGTAGCACCTCCAGAGAGTGCACCGCCGTAACATTAACCCCTGCAGCTCCTCCACGGAGTGCCCAACAGTAGCATTAACCCCCGCATTACTGTTGTGGGAACAGAGGACCCTGAAGATTTGTTTCTTCAGAAAACTAGGTGATTATTATGTCAGCGGCACCCGGGGAACTCACATCCCAAGACTGAGCCCTGAACTAAGAGAAGGAGCCTCTTATATAGCAAAGCCTCCCACTGGCGATATTTTCTCCATTGCGCTGCGAGAGTAAAGGAAAAGTCTCACAGCGCAGTACGAGAAAAAAACGGCATCACGCCGGGACATCGCCCGTCCTTCCAATGGGGCCAGCGGCAGCAGCGCTAGCCCCATTGAAAAGAGATGGAGAATACCGCTGTGGCAGATGTCCGCGGCATGCTATCCCATTGCTTTCAATGCTGCCGATCCCATTAATAGCACTGCTTTCTGCCAAGCCCCGCAGTATGATTATCAGGGGAGGGCTTGAAATAGCAATATCTTAGCTATTCATGAATGAATAGCTAAGGGCTATCTGTCATTGGCTGAGCGCTCAGCCAATAACTAAGCACTAGCTGCTATTGGCTGAGCCCTCAGCCAGTCAGCACAGCCCTTTCAGGAGGCAGGATTTTTAAATCCCCGCCTGCTGAAAGAGCTTCATAGCAATGAAGGAATGAAGGAAACTGTGGCAGAAGTCCGCGGCATTCTCCCTGTTTTCAATGGGGCTAGCGCTGCTGCCGCTGGCCCCATTGAAAGCACTAGCGATATGCCGGTTCTATTCCGGCGTCTTTCTTGCGCTGCGAGGTGAGAGTTTTCTCGTGCTCTCGCAGTGCAAGAAAGAAAATATCACTAGTGAGTGTCCACCCTCATTGTGATTGGTTTACATGTTATCGCAATCTTCTGTTCCCACTGATTCCCACATTTAGGTGTATTCGGTCTTCGGTCTTCTCCCCGTCTTATGCTTCCCTCTAACTGAGAAAAAGAAATACATTCAGAAAACCTTTTCCATCATGTGATTCCATCCTCCTACAACCGGTACGCTATACAGTAGTAGATGTATATAGTAGTAGATGTATACAGTAGTAGATGTAGTATATAGTAGTGTATGTAGTATATAGTAGTATATAGTAGTAGATGTATATAGTAGTATATAGTAGTAGATGTAGTATATAGTAGTGTATGTAGTATATAGTAATAGATGTATATAGTAGTAGATGTATATAGTAGTATATAGTAATAGATGTAGTATATAGTAGTAGATGTAGTATATAGTAATAGATGTAGTATATAGTAATAGATGTAGTATATAGTAATAGATGCAGTATATAGTAGTAGATGTAGTATATAGTAAGTCTATGGAAAGCGTTCACTTGATATAACACATAATCCGTCCGCAGGGAACGCAGTGAAAATCCGCCCGTGGACAGCAGGTCTTAGTGTGCTCCTCAGGTTCAGTAACATGACTATTCGACGTCCCGGGTTTATCTTCATGCTTAACTTCTTGGCAAACCTTTGAATCACTACCTTTTCCTCTGCCATCACTTTCTGGGTGCGTGCCAGGATAAGAGCTTTGGTGTCTTTCTCACGAGCCCTTTCTTCACATTCAGGGGCATATCTCACAGACCTGATGCTCTTCAGTAAGCCCCTGTTCGCACGTCTTGTGTTCCTTCTGCAGTTTGGACACAATCTGACATTGGCCAGCTTGTCTTCCAGTAGGACCTTCACCTCCTGGATCAGTCCAGTATACTCACTTTCCAAAGCCTGTTTGGCCTTTTCAGTTTGTTCCAGCTGCTTAGTCAGTTCCTGGATCTGGGTTTCATATACTTCAGCTTCCTCATCCAAGCTTATCTGTCGCTGGGTCAGCACTTGCTCATGGAGTGCTTCCGGGGCTTCCTTGAAGTCCAGTATATCTTCCAAGTCCTTTGTGTGCTTCTTTACCTTTCTCTAAGCAACTTTCTTTGTTTCCAGGTTTTCTTTGAGTTCACTTATCTGAGACTCCAATTCACCATTTTTCCTAACTAACTGCATTTTCAACTATGCAACATGATTATGCAAATCTGTAGACTCTGATTTTGACTTCTGACTTGCATCATCTTTAACTTCTTGGGCTCTTACTTGCACTTTCTTAAAGCCCCATTCATGCTGTAGAGCTTGCGCTTCCAGACATAATGTGCGATCAGCATTATCTTTGGCTAATCTTCTGAGGTGCTCAGTCTCCTTTAATATCATCTCAGCGTCTGTCTTCCACTTCAATGATGGCAGCCCCAGTAACATCCAGGATCATTCCTGTTTCTTCTACTGCCAGTAGCCTTTTATTAACTGTATTCCCTGCAGACATTTGATTGCTACTAGCAACTACCTTAGCTTCACAAGATACTACACTGGCAATCCCTCCCTCTAGTTCTCTCCTGGTACAATATGAAGTATTTGCATAATGTTTACACTCTACCACTAGGGGCATATTTGAGCTAATTCTCCCCTGGGCTGTGACTGCCTGCTCACATTCTGCTATATTTTCCACCAGTTCCAAAAGTATATTTCTAGCAGTGATGGACATAGGAACTTATTTCTGCAATTCTTCATACAAAGAATGAAACACTTAATGGGAGTTACTTTTATGACTAACGGTAATGATCTTGAAATTGTGTGGTCTATTCCTGTTCCCCTGATAAGTTGCCCCATCTTTTACCCTCTTGTACCCATTCGGGCGCGGGGAATTAAAGATTATGAAATTAAAAGGGTTACAATTCTCTTGGGTACAACCTGGGGGTCACTAGTGCTTCCATTTTAGCTGTTCCATCATGCTTCACTAGAGTCTTCCCCTAACGTCTAGAGGGAACCCTAACTGTCCCCTCCACCATGAGGATGACTTCCGTGAGGATGGCAGCCCATGCCACCGCCCTGTCCCCATCTCCTGCATTACCCCTTCCTACAGTTAGGTAAAGTCCAGGACGAGGACAATCCATCCCAACACATAACATCCCCCTGACATTCATTTAGATAACTATTGGTAGACGTGGGCCTTGTGATTGGTTGTGGGATACTTTCCTGTCTGTCCATACATACAGACCTGCATATTATCCTCGGAATCTATATAATGCCAGCATGTGGCCCGATTGTATGACACCTTCCACCCATGGTGGCTGTAAGGTAATCTAGCACTATTGTCTGTTGGTTAGTGGGTAACACAAGGGTGGCGTGGCTACTACCGTG
The DNA here is from genome assembly GCF_035609145.1 of Eleutherodactylus coqui. Classification (NCBI taxonomy): domain Eukaryota; kingdom Metazoa; phylum Chordata; class Amphibia; order Anura; family Eleutherodactylidae; genus Eleutherodactylus; species Eleutherodactylus coqui. The sequence continues at coordinate 535,239,562 of NC_089837.1, read as the reverse complement.
TGATCTCAGACTCCCGACAACTTGTCATCCAAGAGCGGGACATCCTACGCTCCGGACCGTCCTTCTACCATGTCACGTTGTCCCACAAATTGATATGTAGGATACACTTAGGTCTTCATCTTCACCTGCCCTAAGTGTCCTTTATACATACATCACGCCCCGTCCCTTTCAGCCATCTGTCTTTGCATTGTAGAAGACATAATAATAGGAAGACGATCCCCATTCTTCTGCTGTATGTAGACTAGTCGGCCTCCGGAATGACTGGAGTAGGGCTGAAGACCTTCCTCATCCAACCATGCAGATCCTCGACCTTCAGCCATGCGTAGAGTGACCAGCTTTCAGGAATGTGGTGACAGCAGGGCGGTCGTCTAGTTGTCCGTGGCCCCCTGCCGTCACCTGGGGGTAAAGTCCAGGGTCTCTTGGCTAACTGGGTTCGCTCTTAGGACTCGGATGTTCGGCTTGCAGAGGTCATCAGGGTATAAGTTCCACTGCCGTTGGTGAAGTAACTCCTGATATAAATCACTAACATGAGAAGTGAGGTCCTCGTCCCGGAACTGGAGGAAGTATAGGACTGTTACGGGGTCCTATCTAAGAGATCTAACATGGGGCAATAACAGCGGGTATCTCTCCTCCTCCTCCCATGCTTTTTGGGGGGTATTTCTTGACCTCAGCGGCAGGGATGGGGTGTAAAGTGGCGCTCTGTGAGTCTCCGTAATCTTGCTACGGTGCGGCGGTCTCACATAGAAGACACTCAACAAGCTGCTCCTGGAACTGCATGAAGGCGAGCGTTCCCGGGGCTTCTTGTAAATTACGGATTACAGGTAGCGGTCTGAATAACGCCGGGCTCACACGGCCGTAGGTGGAATCCGCTTGCGGAGGCCGGCAGCAGATCCCAGCTGTGAGCCGGCCGTGGCGCTGCGTACGACCATGTAATGTACTGCACATAACTGCCTACTCACACAGGCGGTCATGCGCAGTACACCATTATTTGTTTGTATTTCCCGCACCGTAGCTTAGCGATGACGTGGGTACCCGCAGCCCGTGCACCATGCAGTTACGTATGGGCTGCCAGTATATCCACCACCATGGAGCACAATGGGCTCTATGCTGCGTATAATAGAACCTGCTGCGTTCTGTTTTCTGCGAGTGAATTATACAATTCCAACCCGCTAATGTGAGCGGAATTGTGTAATCCAGTGTGATTGATCTGCGTATTACCGCGAATCAGGCGCATGCAGAATCTGCAATTTCTATCTGGTTGTGTGAGAGCAGCCTAAGGTAGATCGCTACCTCTTATCACGTGACCGCAAACCGCTCAACCAGGATGCCGCTCACTGCTCCAGGCTGTCAGGTACATTTGGTCGCCAGGAAGAAGGAGATTTTAAATTTCCTGGGCTCCCTGACTCCTGCGAATGTGTCTGGCATTTTGCCGGCAGGTAAATGCGCAGAAGTCGGGGCAGGGCCACGGAGGAGGATCGCATCAGGGTTCAAAATCAACATTTAAATATTTCTATCCTAGGCCCAGCTACCACATTACCGGTGTACATATGAGCACCTAATCACTAGTTACGTCCGTCACAGTCCAAAAGCCCCTTTGTCACCTCAGTTCTTAAATGGCTGCAACCACATAATCTCAGACGTCTTTTACATCTGCTAGGCCTCTGCTGGGTGCTGCGGGGCACACACTGCTCTCATGTCCTCTCCTATGTCTGCTAGGCCTCTGCTGGGTGCTGCGGAGCACACGCTGCTCTTATGTCCTCTCTTATGTCTGCTAGGCCTCTACTGGGTGCTGCAGAACACAGGCTGCTCTCATGTCCTCTCCTATATCTGCTAGGCCTCTGCTGGGTGCTGCGGAGCACATGCTGCTCTCATGTCCGCTCTTATGTCTGCTAGGCCTCTACTGGGTGCTGCGGAGCACACGCTGCTCTCATGTCCTCTCTTATGTCTGCTAGGCCTCTGCTGGGTGCTGTGGAGCACACAGTGCTCTCATATCCTCTCCTATGTGTGCTAGGCCGCCGCGGTGGAGCACACACTGCTCTCATTTCCTCTCTTATGTCTGCTAGGCCTTTGCTGGGTGCTGCGGAGCACACGCTGCTCTCATGACCTCTCGTACGTCTGCTAGGCCTCTGCTGGATGCTGTGGAGCACACACTGCTCTCATATCCTCTCCTATGTGTGCTAGGCCTCAGCTGTGGAGCACACACTGCTCTTATGTTCTCTGTTATGTCTGCTAGGCCTCTGCTGGGTGCTGCGGAGCACACGCTGCTCTCATGGCCTATCTTATGTCTGCTAGGCCTCTGCTGGGTGCTGCGGAGCACACACTGCTCTCATGTCCTCCCTTATGTCTGCTAGGCCTCTGCTGGGTGCTGCGGAGCACACGCTGCTCTCATGTCCTCTCTTATGTCTGCTAGGCCACTGCTGTGTGCTGTGGAGCACACACTGCACTCATAACCTCTCCTATGTGTTCTAGGCCTCTGCTGTGGAGCATGCACTGCTCTCATGTCCTCTCTTATTTCGGCTAGGCCTCTGCTGGGTGCTGTGGAGCACACGCTGCCCTCATCTCCTCTCTTATGTATGCTAGGCCTCTGCTGGGTGCTGCGGAGCACACGCTGCCCTCATCTCCTCACTTATGTCTGTTTGGCCTCTGCTGGGTGCTGCAGACCACACACTGCTCTCTGTCCTCTCTTATGTCTGCTAGGCCTCTGCTAGGTGCTGTGGAGCACATGCTGCTCTCGTCTTCAATTATGTCTGCTAGGCCCCTGCTGGGTGCGGCGGAGCACACACTGCTCTCATGTCCTTTCTTATGCCTGCTAGGCCTCTGCTGGGTGCTGCGGAGCACACACTGCTCTCATCTACTCTCCTATGTCTGCTAGGCCCCTGCTAGGTGCTGCGGAGCGAACACTGCTCTCATGTCCTTTCTTCTGTCTGCTAGGCCTCTGCTGGGTGCTGCCGAGCACACACTACTCTCATATCCTCTCCTATGTGATAGGCCTCTGCTATGGAGCACACACTGCTCTTATGTCCCCTCTTATGTCTGCTGGGCCTCTGCCAGGTGCTGCGAAGCCCACACTGCTCACATATCCTCTCTTATGTCTGCTAGGCCTCTACTGGGTGCTGCAGAGCACACACTGCTCTAATATCCTCTCCTATGTGATAGGCCTCTGCTGTGGAGCACACACTTCTCTTCTGTCCTCTCTTATGTCTGCTAGGCCTCTGCTGGGTGCTGGAGAGCACACGCTGCTCTCATGTCCTCTCTTATGTCTGCTAGTCCTCTGCTGGGTGCTGTGGAGCACACGCTGCCCTTATCTCCTCACTTATGTCTGTTTGGCCTCTGATGGGTTCTGTGGACCACACACTGCTCTCTTGTCCTCTCTTATGTCTGCTAAACCTCTGCTTGGTGCTGCAGAGCACACGCTGCTCTCATTTTCTCTTATGTCTGCTAGGCCCCTGCCGGGTGCTGCGGAGCACACGCTGCCCTTATCTCCTCACTTATGTCTGTTTGGCCTCTGCTGGGTGCTGCGGACCACACACTGCTCTCTGTCCTCTCTTATGTCTGCTAGGCCTCTGCTAGGTCCTGCGGAGCACATGCTGCTCTCGTCTTCAATTATGTCTGCTAGGCCCCTGCTGGGTGCTGCGGAGCACACGCTGCTCTCATGTCCTCTCTTATGCCTGCTAGGCCTCTGCTGGGTGCTGCGGAGCACACACTGCTCTCATGTCCTCTCTTATGTCTGCTCGGCCTCTGCTGGGTGCTGTGGAGCACACGCTGCCCTCATCTCCTCACTTATGTCTGTTTGACCTCTGCTAGGTGCTGCGGACCACACACTGCTCTCTGTCCTCTCTTATGTCTGCTAGGCCTCTGCTAGGTGCTGTGGAGCACATGCTGCTCTCGTCTTCAATTACGTCTGCTAGGCCCCTGCTGGGTGCTGCGGAGCACACACTGCTCTCATGTACTTTCTTATGCCTGCTAGGCCTCTGCTGGGTGCTGCGGAGCACACACTGCTCTCTAGTACTCTCCTATGTCTGCTAGGCCTCTGCTGGGTGCTGCAGAGCACACACTGCTATCATATCCTCTCCTATGTCTGCTAGGCCTCTGCTGTGGAGTACACACTGCTCTCATGTCCTCTCTTATGTGTGCTAGGCCTCTGCTGGGTGCTGCGGAGCACACACTGCTCACATGTCCTCTCTTATGTCTGCTAGGCCTCTACTGGTTGCTGCAGAGCACATGCTCCTTTCATGTCCTCTCTTATGTCTGCTAGGCCTCTGCTGGGTGCTGCGGAGCACACGCTGCCTTCATCTCCTCACTTATGTCTGTTTGGCCTCTGCTGGGTGCTGCGGACCACACACTGCTCTCTGTCCTCTCTTATGTCTGCTAGGCCTCTGCTAGGTGCTGTGGAGCACATGCTGCTCTCGTCTTCAATTACGTCTGCTAGGCCCCTGCTGGGTGCTGCGGAGCACACACTGCTCTCATGTACTTTCTTATACCTGCTAGGCCTCCACTGGTTGCTGCAGAGCACACGCTCCTTTTCATGTCCTCTCTTATGTCTGCTAGGCCTCTGCTGGGTGCTGCGGAGCACACGCTGCCCTCATCTCCTCTCTTATGTCTGCTAGGCCTCTGCTAGGTGCTGCAGAGCACACGCTGTTTTCGTCTTCTCTTATGGCTGCTAGGCCTCTGATGGGTGCTGTGGAGCACACATTGCTCTCATGTCCTCTCTTATGTCTGCTATGCCTCTTCTGGGTGCTGCAGAGCACACACTGCTCTCATATCCTCTCCTATGTGATTGGCCCCTGCTGTGGAGCACACACTTCTCTTCTGTCCTCTCTTATGTCTGCTAGGCCTCTGCTGGGTGCTGCGGAGCACATACTGCTCACATGTCCTCTCTTATGTCTGCTAGGCCCCTACTGGGTGCTGCAGAGCACACGCTCTTTTCATGTCCTCTCTTATGTCTGCTAGGCCTCTGCTGGGTGCTGCGGAGCACACGCTGCCCTCATCTCCTCACTTATGTCTGCTGGGCTTCTGCTGGGTGCTGCGGACCACACGCTGCTCTCATGCCCTCTCTTATGTCTGCTATGCCTCTGCTAGGTGCTGTGGAGCACCCGCTGCTCTTGTCTTGTCTTATGTCTGCTAGGACTCTGCTTGGTGCTGCGGAGCACACACTACTCTCATGTCCTCTCTTATGTCTGCTAGGCCTCTGCTTGGTGCTGTGGAGCACACGCAGCTCCCATGTCCTCTCTTATGTCTGCTAGGCCTCTGCTGGGTTCTGCGGAACATGCTACTCTCATGTCCTCTCTTATGTCTACTAGGACTCTGCTGGGTGCTGCAGAGCACACACTGCTCTCATATCCTCTCCTATGTCTGCTAGGCCTCTGCTGTGGAGCACATACTGCTCTCATGTCCTCTCTTATGTCTGCTAGGCCTCTGCTGGGTGCTGCGGAGCACACACTGCTCACATGTCCTCTCTTATGTCTGCTAGGCCTCTACTGGGTGCTGCGGAGCACACGCTGCCCTCATCTCCTCTCTTATGTCTGCTAGGCCTCTGCTAGGTGCTGCAGAGCACACGCTGTTTTCGTCTTCTCTTATGTCTGCTAGGCCTCTGCTGGGTGCTGCGGAGCACACACTGCTCACATGTCCTCTCTTATGTCTGCTAGGCCTCTACTGGTTGCTGCAGAGCACATGCTCCTTTCATGTCCTCTCTTATGTCTGCTAGGCCTCTGCTGGGTGCTGCGGAGCACTAGTGGACGCTGGGATGACCATTATTGCCATTATACACTTGACCATTAAATATGATTAGAAGGATCTGGACCTAGACGGACCCCCGGACCCCAATAAACCACCAGAAGAGAGGAAACAGTAAATGTCGGGTCACCGTGGACACTAAACCAACGGGACTCCACACACACCCCTTAGACGGGCGTCTGTGAGGAGACAGAAAGCTACTGGTGGGCAGTTGTTATAGATGGCTCAGAGGATTCCACACAGACCAGCCCAGACCCTCCAAGATCCCGACACTCTCAGACCCCGCTCCTCCAAGTCCATGACCCTCCCACATCCAAATGCTCCAAGACCCCGACACTCCGAGACCGCGACCCTCTCAGACCCCGACCCTCCCAGACCTCGACACTCCGAGACCTCGACCCTCTCAGACCCCGGCCCTCTCAGACCCCGACCCTCTCAGACCTCGACACTCCAAGACCCCGACCCTCTCAGACCCCGACCCTCTCAGACCCCGACCCTCTCAGACCCCGACCCTCTCAGACCCCGACCCTCTCAGACCCCGACCCTCTCAGACCCCGACCCTCTCAGACCCCGACCCTCTCAGACCCCGACCCTCCAATACCATGGCCCCCCATGTAATCTATATTCTTCATCCATTAGAACAGGTGAACTCAGAAGAATTTTGCTGATTTTTAGACTTTTTTCTTTCATCCATTTACGTTTTGATGAGCGGACCCTGTAATGCGTTGTGAGCGCTCGCTGCAGGTCGGGCCGCTGCGCCACTTTAATGCTCATTCTGAGGAAATACTCTGTGATTTATGTCTGGAGGATTTTAATATTTCCATGAATTATTTACGGGAGCTTTTAAACAGAAATTTATTAGGACCCAATAAATTAAACATTCCCTGAAAGGCTCCGTAGCGCTTCGCTGCGCCAGCCTGTCTGCCGGAATCACGCTCAAACCTCCGCACGCGGCCCAGATTAGTGGGGCTCATGACATGGAGAGACCCGCCGGCCGGCTCCTCTAAGAGACTTCCATGGGAAAGTTAGACGTCTCTGGACTTATTTGGTGACACGTCCTTCTGCGGAAGTGATTGCTACGCGGCACTGATGCTGAGGCGCCACCACTGATGACCACTTGACAAACCACAATGGTGGCACTCAGGGCTCCTCCAGGGGTAACACTGACCGCACTGGGCGCAGAGCTGCGAGATTTCAGCCAATCGGGTGGATTTTACAGAGATTGCGCATCCGTTCCACGTGGATCCCAGAGTCGCGTCACTAACGACATGGTTAGAGTTTGTTCACACATGGCGAATCCGCATCCCATTCCAGCCAATAGGAAGCTGGCGTCAGTCTATTCGCTGCAGATGCGGAATAAAAAGGAAAGGACATGTCAGCTCTTGATGCGGACTCCGCGCCAATTCTGCACGCAGAGCTGCCCACTGAACAGGGCTGTATCCATTGCAGATCCAGAAAGCCAGAGCTGCGCCACATATCACCGCCACGGATTTGCACTTGTAGAACTTGCAGATTCGCACAATGGACTTAGTCCATTTAAATGGAAGAAACACGTGCGGATGCCGCTGCTTTGACGCCTGCGGCGTTCAGGCTATGGCGCAGATTCCCTTCGGCCTCAGTTTTACACGGAACAATGGGGATCTTGCACAAACTCTGCATTAAATCCGTACCGAAACCGGCCAAGTGAATAAAGCCTTTAGACTGATGGGAACCTGCGCCATAGTCGGTCCGGCGTGGCTATAAAGACGCGGCGCATCAGGTATTGATGTGGAATGCAGATTGAGAAACCGGCCAGCTGATTTCTTCCATTGCAATGCGCTCCACCTGCGGGGGCTACAGGTGCGGCGATCCACGGCACAAACCCGTGGCGCAGCCCGATCCTGCTGTGGGTTGTGAGCCACTGTCCGTCAGTCTGGACACGGATCTCGCCCCCCCCGGGCCGGCGTGTAAAGACAAACAGGTCAGGGATCCTGCCCCGGTATGCGTGAACCACTGCTCGTCTCTTACGCCGCTTTACGTGTTCTACTGGCATACTCTCAACCAGCAAAGACCGCGTCTGGTCCGTGCGACACCGCACACACCCCCCATTCACACGGACATGCGCAATGGGACTGTTTAAGAATTCCATGCTCTGTTCTATCTGCAGATGCCGCTACGCAATGTATGGTGGACAGACGGCGCTCACGCTACGCGGTAGGCGGAGATATACAGCATGCTGCGATCTATAGCTCATGTGTGCCCACAAGCCGGTGTGCACGGAATGACAGTCCATTGACTGCATGTGACGTGTGTCACGTGTCCATGCAGCGCACGCAGAATCACACGGTGAAAACGCAGTCATGGACATGAGGCCTATGTGCTGCTGCTTCCGATGCCGCTGATCTCCCTGCAGACGCCCATGTGCTGCTACAATCCCTGACCTGAGGCTGGGGGGATAAGCAGGAATGGCGCAGAGGTGACTGCGGCCAGTAAAGGCCCATTTACACGGAGCGATGATAGCTCACACGACAGTGACAGCACTGAGTGATCATGATGCATAAATAGAGATGAGCGAGCACCAAAATGCTCGGGTGCTCGTTACTCGAGTCGAACTTTCAGTGATGCTCGAGGGTTCGTTTCGAGTAACGAACCCCATTGAAGTCAATGGGCGACCCGAGCATTTTTGTATATCGCCGATGCTCGCTAAGGTTTTCATGTGTGAAAATCTGGGCAATTCAAGAAAGCGATGGGAATGACACAGAAACGGATAGGGCAGGCGAGGGGCAACATGTTGGGCTGCATCTCAAGTTCACAGGTCCCACTATTAAGCCACAATAGCAGCAAGAGTGCCCCCCCCTAACAATTTTTACTTCTGAAAAGCCCTCATTAGCATGGCATACCTTAGCTAAGCACCACACTACCTCCAACAAAGCACAATCACTGCCTGCATGACACTCCGCTGCCACTTCTCCTGGGTTACATGCTGCCCAACCCCCCCCCCCACGACCCAGTGTCCACAGCACACACCAAAGTGTCCCTGCCCAGCCTTCAGCTGCCCTCATGCCACGCCACCCTCATGTCTATTTATAAGTGCGTCTGCCATGAGGAGGAACCGCAGGCACACACTGCAGAGGGTTGGCAGGGCCAGGCAGCGACCCTCTTTAAAAGGGGCGGGGCGATAGTCCACAATGCTGTACATAAGCAATGAGAAATAGAATCCTGTGCCACCGCCATCAGGAGCTGCACACGTGGGCATATCAATGGGGAACCTATGTGTAACACAGTATTCATTCTGTCAAGGTGTCGCATAGCTCAATCGACACCGCAAGGGGAAAGCCGTCTGCGCTCTGCCCCTCTACACAAGTCAGTCAGTGTCTTTGTGCCAGACAGGTCAAACACCGCGATGGGAAGTCTGTGTGCACCAACAGCATAGGTGGGTCCTAGGAAGCCCAAGACATGAACAATTACTAAATCAGAGTGGCCAAACATGGCAGACTAACACAGCGCCGAGTACATAGGCCTCGGCCCAGAGCTTCAGCAATCGTAGGCATGAAGCGGACTCCGATGCTCGTACACCTGTGAAGGTCTCATTAATGCAGTAACGCTCGTCTTCTTTTGCCCAAACCAGTGTACCAGATAACTGTGGTAACACGACAGCAAATACATGATGCCCAGTGCTGATCCCCTGACCCCAAGGAGGAGGAGGAGGTTACAAGGCCATGAAACCATGACCAGGACCCACTGTAGCCTGTGTGAGAAGTATGTGAGCGGCCCTTGGTCAGGCTTGGTTCCAGCAAACACACTGTGGTACCCAAGGTGCCGCGAGCTGACATAGCAATGGGCAATTCGGGACCCCTTACACTATTCATTCTGTGTTGGTGTCGCATAGCTCAATCGACACCGCAAGGAGAAAGCCATCTGCACTCTGCCCCCTACCCAAGTCAGTCAGTGACTTTGTGCCAGACAGGTCAAACACCGCGATGGGAAGTCTTTGTGCACCCACAGCACGGGTGGGCCCAAGGAACCCAAAGACAGTAATAAACATGAAGAAATTACAGTGCCCAAACATGGCAGACTTTCACTCCGCCGAGGACAAAGGCCACTGCAGACACCCTCAGCAATCGCAGGCATAGAGCGGACTCCGATGCTGGTACAGCTGTGAACGTCTCATTAAGCCAGTAACGCTCCTCTTCAGTGGCCCAAACAAGTTTCACAGATAACTGTGGTAACACGAGAGAAAATACATATGCTGTAGTTAGTGAGTGTTTTGGGGCCTGATAGGTAAAACACCACGATGGGAAGTCTGTGTGCACCCATAGTATAAACAGATCCCTGTAACATTCCAGTAGAAAAGGTACAAGCAGACCCCAGTAACATTTCGGTTGCAGTAGTATAGGCAGACCCGTGTAACATTTTGGTAGCAGGAGTATAGGCGGACCTCAGTAGTACCATTTCTGTAGAAGTACAGGCAGACTCCTGTAACATTTATGGAGCAGCAGTATAGACAGACCCCTGTAACATTTCTGTAGAAGTATAGGCAGACCCCTGTAACATTTATGGAGCAGCAGTATAGACAGACCCCTGTAACATTTCTGTAGCACAAGTATAGGCAGAGCCCAGTAACATTCTTGTAGGAGAAGTATAGGCAGTCAGACCCCAGTAAAATTTGATAAGAGTGTAGGCGTGGGCCCGAAAAATAAGTGTACCAAGAGTACCAGTTTACCTCTGAAAAATTTATCAACCGAGAGGGCAGGTGAAACCCATAAATATTTTTTGAAAGACACAGCTCACTGGTGCTTAATTTGTAACAGAGCCTGGAGGCAGCCCTGTGAAAAAATTGGTTCATGTAATAGTCTCAATACTTTTAAAACTTTTAAAAATTGTAAAAACATTGGTAGATGTAGATGAGCCTTTTGCGCCGCAGAAAAATTGCCCGTTCAGCGCGATGACATGTTGTTTCTGGAGGAGGAGTAGCAGCAGGAGGAGGACTAATGTCAGAGACAGATTGACAAAGAGAAATGCCCCGTTTTTTCCGGTGACAGAGAAGAGTGCTTTTATCTGCGGTTGCAGTGAAAACAATCTTTAGGTTCCGCTGCTCTCCGCTGGTGGAGAAGAGAAGTCTGGGGAAATCCAGGCTTTGTTCATCTTGATGAGTGTAAGCCTGTCGGCACTGTCGGTTGACAGGCGGGTACGCTTATCCGTGATGATTCCCCCAGCCACACTAAACACCCTCTCTGAGAAGACGCTAGCAGCAGGGCAAGCCAGCCCCTCCAGGGCATACAGCGCAAGTTCTTGCCACGTGTCCAGCTTTGACACCCAACAGTTGTATGGAGCAGAGGCATCACAAAGGACGGTGGTACGATCGGCTACGTACTCCCTCACCATCTTTTTACAGTGCTCCCTCCAACTCACGCAGTCTTGCTGGGGAGCCATAATGCTGGCAAAGGCCTTGGAGAGTGTTCCCCTGCCTGCGCTGAACATGCTGCCTGATCTCCGCCCCCCCCCCCCCGCTACTTGGCCCTTTGAACTGCACCTTCTGCCACTAGCGCTGTCAGATGGGAAGTTTAGCATCACTTTGTCCACCAGGGCCCTGTGGTATTGCATCACTCTCGTACCCCTTTCCTCTTCTGGAATGAGAGAGAAAAGGTTCTCCTTGTACCGTGGGTCGAGAAGGGTGTACACTCAGTAATCCGCGTTGGCCAGAATGCGTCTAACGCGAGGGTCACGAGAAAGGCAGCCTAACATGAAGTCAGCCATGTGTGCCAGGGTGTCATTATGCAAGACATGGCTGTCCTCACTAGGAAGATGACTTTCAGGATCCTCCTCCTCCACAGCCCATACACGCTGAACAGATGAGAGGCAAGCAGCATGGGTACCCTCTGCAATGTGCCCAGCTGTCTCTTCCCCCTCCTCCTGCTCCTCCCCCTCCTCCTCCTCCTCCTCCAAAACGTGCTGAGATATAGACATGAGGGTGGTCTGGCTATCAAGCGACATACTGTCATCCCCTGTCTCCTGTTCCAACCGCAAAGCGTCAGCCTTTATGCTTTGCAGGGGACTTCTCAGCAGGCATAGCAGCAGGATGGTAACACTAATGATTGCAGCGTCGCCGCTCACCATCTGGGTAGACTCCTCAAAGTTTCCGAGGACCTGGCAGATATCTGCCATCCAGGCCCAGTCCTCGGTAAAGAATTGTGGAGGCTGACTACCACTACGCCGCCCATGTTGGAGTTGGTATTCCACTATTGCTCTACGCTGCTCATAGAGCCTGGCCAACATGTGCAGCGTAGAATTCCACCATGTGCGCACCTCGCACAGCAGTCGGTGAACTGGCAGATAAAAACGATGTTGCAGGGTCCACAGGGTGGCAGCGTCCGTGGTGGACTTGCTGAAATGTGCGCAGACACAGCACACCTTGCCGAGCAGGTCAGACAAGTGAGGGTAGTTTTTCAGAAACCGCTCAACCACCAGATAGAAGACGTGGGCCAGGCATGGCACGTGTGTGAGGCTGCCGAGCTGCAGAGCCGCCACCAGGTTACGGCCGTTGTCACACACGACCATGCCCGGTTGGAGGCTCAGCGGCGCAAGCCAGCGGTCGGTCTGCTGTGTCAGACCCTGCAACAGCTCGGGGGCCTTTTGCCTCTTGTCTCCTAGGCTGATTAGTTTCAGCACGGCCTGCTGACGTTTGCCCGCCACTGTGCTGCCACGCCGCGCCACACCGACTGCTGGCGACGTGCTGCTCACATTTCTTAATTGAGAGGTAGAAGTTGCGTAGGAGGAGGAGGGGGAGGGTTTAGATGAGGTGGCATAGATGGTCGCAGATACCAGAACCGCTATTCTGGGTGTGGGTAGGACGTGTGCGGTCCCACAGGGACAGGGACAGGACGAAGCACAGGGCACACAGCCACCTGGGACAGAAACAGGACAGAGCACAGGGCACACAGCCAACTGCATCAGGGACATGGCAGAGCACAGGGCACACAGCCAACGGCATCAGGGACAGGACAGAGCACAGGGCACACAGCCACCTGGGACAGAAACAGGACAGAGCACAGGGCACACAGCCAACGGCATCAGGGACAGGACAGAGCACAGGGCACACAGTCAACTGCATCAGGGACAGGGCAGAGCACAGGGCACACAGCCAACGGCATCAGGGACAGGACAGAGCACAGGGCACACAGCCAACTGCATCAGGGACTGGGCAGAGCACAGGGCACACAGCCAACGGCATCAGGGACAGGACAGAGCACAGGGCACACAGTCAACTGCATCAGGGACAGGGCAGAGCACAGGGCACGCAGCCAACGGCATCAGGGACAGGACAGAGCACAGGGCACACAGCCAACTGCATCAGGGACTGGGCAGAGCACAGGGCACACAGCCAACGGCATCAGGGACAGGACAGAGCACAGGGCACACAGTCAACTGCATCAGGGACAGGACAGAGCACAGGGCACACAGCCAACGGCATCAGGAACAGGACAGAGCACAGGGCACACAGCCAACGGCATCAGGAACAGGACAGAGCACAGGGCACACAGCCAACAGCATCAGGAACAGGACAGAGCACAGGGCACACAGCCAACGGCATCAGGAACAGGACAGAGCACAGGGCACACAGCCAACAGCATCAGGGACAGGACAGAGCACAGGGCACACAGCCCACTACAACAGGAACAGGACAGGGCACACAGCCAACTGCATCAGGAACAGGACAGAGCACAGGGCACACAGCCAACGGCATCAGGGACAGGACAGAGCACAGGGCACACAGCCAACGGAGACAGGAACAGGACATGGAACACAGATCACCCAGCAAGCTGCACCAGGACAGACGATGGAACATAGATCACCCAGCAAGCTGCAACAGGACAGACGATGGAACACAGATCACAGAGCAAGCTGTACAGGGCAGACAATAGGCTAGTGGCTTACAGGCATGGACTCTCAGCGGACTATAACATATAGGGAAAGCCACATGGACTCCACGCAGAGCTCACATGCACACAGATGAAGCTCCACAGCAAGTCTACGTGTCCTCATACTAGGGGGATAGACAGCCACCGAGCTGACATAGGGAACTGTGTCAGGGATCCTCCAACTGACACACAGACAAGACATCAGACGTTTGGAGGCTGCACCTGTCAGGGGAAGGGAAGGGAGCACTGCATGTGCTGCAGACTAGGACTACAGGTGTCCAAACCGTCTTTAGGTAAGCAGAGAGACACAACAGACCTACATGCAAATACAGATCTGAGTGGGAATAAGACAGATACATCCAAACAGTACAAGACCAGCAACAACTACTGAGAGATGCTGGGTTTATATGTGCTGCAGGCTAAAGGGGAGTGGCCACTGGAGAATACCACACCCAGCCAGCTCAATTAACCGTCACCTGTGAAGGTGTGCTCCTGGAACCTTAGTACTACAGATCCCAGCAGCACACACTCACACCGGACATGTAACAATGCTATCAGCACTACCAGCGATCAACGGCTGATAAGGCCAAACACCGATTTTTAGGTTGGCCTGAATATAACGATCGGCTAGCAGTGCATGAAAAGTGTGCAATGGGCCTTAGGGCTTATTTAGACGACCGTATATCGGCCCAGTTTTCACACCGAGGCGATATACGGTTTCCTTGTCTGCGGGGGGGAAGGATGGAAGAGCCAGGAGCAGAAACTGAGCTCCCGTCCCTTCCCCGCCCCTCACCACTATTTGCCATGTGAGGGGCGGGACATGGGTGGAGCGAAGCATTAAGATTTAGCTCCGCCCCGTCTCGCCCCCTCCTATTGCAAAAAGTGGCAAGGGGCGGAGAGGGGGCAGGAGCTCAGTTCCTGCTCCTGGCTCTTCCACCCCCCCCCCCCCCCGCAGACAAGGACACCGTATATCGTCTCGGCGTGAAAACCGAGCCGATATACGGTCGTCTAAAAAAGCCCTTAAGGCATAATATACATGGCTGAGTGTATCTAATCTTATCCTGTGTGATAATGTCTACTGAGCCGCTGTATCTAATCCCATCGTGTGTGATACTGACTGCTGAGCTGCTGTATCTAATCCCATCATGTATGATACTGACTGCTGAGCCATGTATCTAATCCTATCCTGTGTGATAATGTCTTCTGAGCCGCTGTATCTAATCCCATCATGTATGATACTGACTGCTGAGCAATGTATCTAATCCTATCCTGTGTGATGCTGTCTGCTGCTCCGTGTATCTAATCCTATCCTGTGTGATGCTGTCTGCTGCTCCGTGTATCTAATCCTATCCTGTGTGATACTGACTGCTGAGCTGTGTATCTAATTCTATCCTATGTGATACGATCTGAAGCTCTGTGTATCTAATTCTATCCTATGTGATACGATCTGAAGCTCTGTGTATCTAATTCTGTGATGTGTGATACAGTCTGCAGCTCTGTGTATCTAATTCTGTGATGTGTGATACAGTCTGCAGCTCTGTGTATCTAATCCCGTGATGTGTGAAACAGTCTGCAGCTCTGTGTATCTAATCCTGTGATGTGTGATACAGTCTGCAGCTCTGTGTATCTAATCCCGTGATGTGTGATACAGTCTGCAGCTCTGTGTATCTAATCCTGTGATGTGTGATACAGTCTGCAGCTCTGTGTATCTAATCCCGTGATGTGTGATACAGTCTGCAGCTCTGCGTATCTAGTCCTGTGATGTGTGATACAGTCTGCAGCTCTGTGTATCTAATCCTGTGATGTGGGATACAGTCTGCAGCTCTGTGTATCTAGTCCTGTGATGTGTGATACAGTCTGCAGCTCTGTGTATCTAATCCTGTGATGTGTGATGCTCTGCGTATCTAATCCTGTGATGTGTGATACAGTCTGCAGCTCTGTGTATCTAATCCTGTGATGTGTGATACAGTCTGCAGCTCTGTGTATCTAATCCTGTGATGTGTGATACAGTCTGCAGCTCTGTGTATCTAATCCCGTGATGTGTGATACAGTCTGCAGCTCTGTGTATCTAATCCTGTGATGTGGGATACAGTCTGCAGCTCTGCGTATCTAATCCTGTGATGTGTGATACAGTCTGCAGCTCTGTGTATCTAATCCTGTGATGTGTGATGCTCTGCGTATCTAATCCTGTGATGTGTGATGCAGTCTGCAGCTCTGTGTATCTAATCCTGTGATGTGTGATACAGTCTGCAGCTCTGTGTATCTAATCCTGTGATGTGTGATGCTCTGCGTATCTAATCCTGTGATGTGTGATACAGTCTGCAGCTCTGTGTATGTAATCCTGTGATGTGTGATACAGTCTGCAGCTCTGTGTATCTAATCCTGTGATGTGTGATGCAGTCTGCAGCTCTGTGTATCTAATCCTGTGATGTGTGATACAGTCTGCAGCTCTGTGTATCTAATCCTGTGATGTGTGATACAGTCTGCAGCTCTGTGTATCTAATCCTGTGATGTGTGATGCAGTCTGCAGCTCTGTGTATCTAATCATGTGATGTGTGATACAGTCTGCAGCTCTGCGTATCTAATCCTGTGATGTGTGATACAGTCTGCAGCTCTGCGTATCTAATCCCGTGATGTGTGATACAGTCTGCAGCTCTGTGTATCTAATCCTGTGATGTGTGATACAGTCTGCAGCTCTGTGTATCTAATCCTGTGATGTGTGATACAGTCTGCAGCTCTGTGTATCTAATCCTGTGATGTGTGATACAGTCTGCAGCTCTGTGTATCTAATCCCGTGATGTGTGATACAGTCTGCAGCTCTGTGTATCTAATCCTGTGATGTGTGATACACCGCACAGCTGGTGATGATGTTGCTTTGTGTCTATTATTAACCCTTCAGACACTGGAGGTTTCGGCTATAAGGTACGTGTAGTCCAGCGACGCCCCTCCCCCTCTCGCAGTCATACCGTATTCATACATTGTTGACTCCGCCTGCGTTTTCTCAGCGCCCTCCGCAGCGTCTCTGGAGAAGTAACATCTCTGCAAAATCTGCAACTCCAATTTGTATTGAAATAAGTGAGAACGCCGCCGCATGCGAAGAGCGAACAGCGCCGGAGAGGTGTGGCCACCGACCTGCGACTGTGGAGACACGCCCACAGCACGGCTAGTGCCGCCTCCAGCGCTGCCTTTCCACTGGCGTTTTAGTACTGCTGCGATGTCGCTGAGTTTTTGTAAACGCAAAGGTCAACGGGACGTCCGAATGTAAGCAACGCAGAAGCGCAGAAATCACGGAGCGCCAGCTGCGGTCTGTGCGGCGCCTTTAACATTAGGAGGTCCTATTGAAAAAACGCAGCGATATCGCAGCACTAAAAAATTGCTCGTGGAAAGGCAGCTTAACGTGTCCGAACGCACAACTCGCCGTTCCTCCGCACGGATGGTATAACAGCGGGCGACCAGCTCCAGCGCCATTGTGTCTAAGAGAAACAGAAAGACTCCAGCGGGCAAAAGAGCGCAAAACTTGTATCACTGAGCAGCGGGAAAACATCTCCTGGTCAGATGGGGCCAGAATTATGTGCTGATGGGAGGTCAGAATTTGGTACAAGCAGCATGAATCGCTGACCCCTTCCTGTCCGCTGGTCAGAACACGTCAGCACCGCCATCTAATCTGCAGCGACTACAGAAGCTTCCTGTCCGCAGGGGCCGAGATTCCTGCAGAGCGATGTCATCACTGAGTGGGAAAAGAACTGATGTAACAGCAGAATTGTGACTGCAGCTCTGGAAGTAACTGGAGAAGAAGGCAGGATGTAACAGCAGAATAGTGACTGCAGCTCTGGAAGTAACTGGAGAAGAAGGCAGGATGTAACAGCAGAATAGTGAGTGCAGCTCTGGAAGTAACTGGAGAAGAAGGCAGGATGTAACAGCAGAATAGTGAGTGCAGCTCTGGAATTGACTGGAGGAGAAGGCAGGATGTAACTGCAGAATAGTGAGTGCAGCTCTAGAAGTGACAGGAGGAGAAGACAGGATGTAACAGCAGAATAGTGAGTGCAGCTCTGGAAGTAACTGGAGGAGAAGGCAGGATGTAACTGCAGAATAGTGAGTGCAGCTCTAGAAGTGACTGGAGGAGAAGGCAGGATGTTACAGCAGAATAGTGAATGCAGCTCTGGAAGTGACTGGAGGAGAAGGCAGGATATAACTGTAGAATAGTGAGTGCAGCTCTAGAAGTGACTGGAGGAGAAGACAGGATGTAACAGCAGAAGAGTGAGTGCAGCTCTGGAAGTGACTGGAGGAGAAGACAGGATGTAACAGCAGAAGAGTGAGTGCAGCTCTGGAGGTGACTGGAGGAGAAGACAGAATGTAACATCAGAAGAGTGAGTGCAGCTCTGGATGTTACTGGGGGAAAAGACAGGATGTAACAGAAGAATAGTGACTGCAGCTCTGGAGGTGACTAGAGAATTAGAAATACGGTTACAGCAGAAGAGTGAGTGCAGCTCTGGAAGTAACTGGAGGAGAAGGCAGGATGTAACTGCAGAATAGTGAGTGCAGCTCTAGAAGTGACTGGAGTAGAAGGCAGGATGTTACAGCAGAATAGTGAGTGCAGCTCTGGAAGTGACTGGAGGAGAAGGCAGGATATAACTGCAGAATAGTGAGTGCAGCTCTAGAAGTGACTGGAGGAGAAGACAGGATGTAACAGCAGAATAGTGAGTGCAGCTCTGGAAGTGACTGGAGGAGAAGGCAGGATGTTACAGCAGAATAGTGAGTGCAGCTCTGGAAGTGACTGGAGGAGAAGGCAGGATATAACTGTAGAATAGTGAGTGCAGCTCTAGAAGTGACTGGAGGAGAAGACAGGATGTAACAGCAGAATAGTGAGTGCAGCTCTGGAAGTGACTGGAGGAGAAGGCAGGGTGTTACAGCAGAATAGTGAGTGCAGCTCTGGAAGTGACTGGAGGAGAAGGCAGGATATAACTGTAGAATAGTGAGTGCAGCTCTAGAAGTGACTGGAGGAGAAGACAGGATGTAACAGCAGAATAGTGAGTGCAGCTCTGGAAGTGACTGGAGGAGAAGACAGGATGTAACAGCAGAAGAGTGAGTGCAGCTCTGGAGGTGACTGGAGGAGAAGACAGAATGTAACATCAGAAGAGTGAGTGCAGCTCTGGATGTTACTGGGGGAAAAGACAGGATGTAACAGCAGAATAGTGACTGCAGCTCTGGATGTGACAGGAGGAGAAGACATGATGTAACAGAAGAATAGTGACTGCAGCTCTGAAGGTGACTAGAGAATTAGAAATACGGTTACAGCAGAATAGTGACTGCAGCTCTGGAGGTGACTAGGGGATAAGTCATGAGATAACAGCATAATACTGACTGCAACTCTGGAGGTGCCTGCAGGATAAGACATGATGTAATAGTAGAATAGTGACTGCAGCTCTGGAATTGACTGGAGGAAAAGACAGGATGTAACAGCAGAATAGTGAGTGCAGCTCTGGATGTGACTGGAGGATAAGACATGATGTAACAGTAGAATAGTGACTACAGCTCTGGAGGAAACTGGAAAATAAGACATGATGTAACAGCAGAATAGTAACCGCAGCTCTGGGGCTGACTAGAGGATAACACTAATGATAACAGCAGAATAGTGACTACAGCTCTGGAGGAGACTTGAGTATTAAACATGATATAACAGCAGAATAATGGTTACAGCTCTGGAGGGTAAGACAAGATGTAGCAGCAGAATAGTGACTGTAGCTCTGGAGGTGACTGGAGGATAAGACATATGATAACAGCAGAATAGTGACTACAGCTCTGGAGGTGACGAGTATAAAACCTGATAAAACCACAGAATTGTGACTGCAGCTCTGGAGATGAGTGGAGGATTAGACATGATATAACAGCAAAAAATTGACTGTAGCTCGGGAAGTGACTGCAGGATAAAACATGATATAACAGAAGAATAGTGACTGCAGCTCTGGAGGTGACTGGAGAATTGGACATGAAATAACAGCATAATAAAGACTGCAACTTTGGATGTGACTGGAGGAGAAAACAGAATGTAACAACAGAATAGTGACTGCAGCTCTGGAGGTGACAGGAGAATAAGACGGGATGTAACAGCAGAATAGTGAGTGCAGCTCTGGAGGTGACTGGAGGAGAAAACAGGATGTAACAGCAGAATAGTGACTGCAGCTCTGGAAGTGACTGTAGGAGAAGGCAGGATGTAACAGCAGAATAGTGAGTGCAACTCTGGTGGTGACTGGAGGATAAGACAGGATGTAACAGCAGGATAGTGACTGCAGCTTTGGATGTGACTGGAGGATAAGACGGAGTGTAACAGCAGAATAGTGACTACAGCCCTGGGGGTTGACTGGAAGAGAAGAAATGATGTAACAGCAGAATAGTGACTGCAGCTCTGGAGGTGACTGAAGGATAAGACAAGATGTAGCAGCAGAATAGTGACTGTAGCTCTGGAGGTGACTGGAGGATAAGACATATGATAACAGCAGAATAGTGACTACAGCTCTGGAGGTGACGAGTATAAAACCTGATTAAACCACAGAATTGTGACTGCAGCTCTGGAGATGAGTGGAGGATTAGACATGATATAACAGCAAAAAATTGACTGTAGCTCGGGAAGTGACTGCAGGATAAAACATGATATAACAGAAGAATAGTGACTGCAGCTCTGGAGGTGACTGGAGAATTGGACATGAAATAACAGCATAATAAAGACTGCAACTTTGGATGTGACTGGAGGAGAAGACAGAATGTAACAACAGAATAGTGACTGCAGCTCTGGAGGTGACAGGAGAATAAGACGGGATGTAACAGCAGAATAGTGAGTGCAGCTCTGGAGGTGACTGGAGGAGAAAACAGGATGTAACAGCAGAATAGTGACTGCAGCTCTGGAAGTGACTGTAGGAGAAGGCAGGATGTAACAGCAGAATAGTGAGTGCAACTCTGGTGGTGACTGGAGGATAAGACAGGATGTAACAGCAGGATAGTGACTGCAGCTTTGGATGTGACTGGAGGATAAGACGGAGTGTAACAGCAGAATAGTGACTACAGCCCTGGGGGTTGACTGGAAGAGAAGAAATGATGTAACAGCAGAATAGTGACTGCAGCTCTGGAGGTGACTGAAGGATAAGGCAGGATGTAACAGCAGAATAGTGAGTGTAGCTCTGACTGTGACTGGAGGATAAGACAGGATATAACAGCAGAATAGTGACTGCAGCTCTGGGGGTGACTGGAGGAGAAGACTGGATGTAACAGAAGAATAGTGACTGCAGCTCTGGGGGTGACTGGAGGAGAAGACAGGATGTAAAAGAAGAATAGTGACTGCATCTCTGGGGGTGACTGGAGGATAATATATGGTTTAACAGCACAATAGTGACTGCATCTCTGGGGGTGACTGGAGGAGAATAAATGATGTAACAGCAGAATAGTGACTGCAGCTCTGGAGGCGACTGGAAGATAAGAAAGGATGTGGCAGCAGAATAGTGACCGCAGCTCTGGAGGTGACTTGTGTATGAAACATGATATAACAGCAGAATAGTGAGTGCAGCTCTGGAAATGAATAATAAATAATTTAACAGCATAATAGGGACAGCAGCTCTGGCAGTCACTACAAGATAAGACAGGATGTAACTGCGGACTAGAGACTGCAGCTCTGGAGGTGACTGGAGGAGAAGACAGGATGTAACAGCAGAATAGTGACTACAGCTCTGGAGGTGACTGGAGGAGAAGACGGGATGTAATAGCAGAATAATGAGTGCAGCTCTGGAGGTGACTGGAGAATAAGAAATAAGGTTACAGCAGAATAGTGATTGCAGCTCTGGATGTGACTGGAGGAGAAGACAGGATGTAACAGCGGAATAGAAGCTGCAGCTCTGGAGGTGACTGGAGGAGAAGATAGGATGTAATAGCGGAATAGTGACTGCAGCTCTGGAGGTGACTGGAGGATAAGTTATGAGATAACAGCAGAATAGTGACTGCAGCTCTGGAGGTGACTGGAGAATAAGACATAATATAACAGCAGAATAGTGACTGCAGCACACTTTTACTCTGTTATCAGCCATGTCAGGCTGAAGTAGATGACTGTAGGACAGGTGAGTACAAGCTATTACTCTCTGTTATCAGTCATGACAGGCCGGGGGAGGTGGCTGTAGGACAGGCAAGTACAGTCTATTCCTTTCTATTATCAGCCTTGTCAGGCTGGGTGAGGTGACTGTTGGACAGGTGAGTACAGTCTATTACTCTCTGTTATCACCCATGTCAGGCTGGGGAAAGTGACTGTAGGACAGTTGAGTACAGTCTATTACTCCCTGTTATCAGCCATTTCAGTCTGGGGGATGTGACTGTAGTACAGGTAAATACAGTCTATAACTCTCTGTTATCAGCCATGTCAGGCTGGGGGAGGTGACTGTAGGACAGCCGTAAAAAAAATGCCCCCCCCCACACACACACACACACATATTGTGTCGATAAGTGTTGGGATGGTAGTGAGGACGGGTCAGGGTAGTGTGTGGTTCCTTCATGGAGCCCCCATCCATAATCCATAACATATTGGGTAAGGGTCAGGGGTGTAGCTGAAGGGAGCCTATAGGGCCCCTCAAGTTCTGTGGCCTCAGGGGGCCAAATAAGAAGATTAGCATTATTAATGGTAGGTAGTAATTGCCTCTCACTGCTGGGTCCTAATGACATGGCTGCGGCCGGAGTTCTGTCCCTTATAGGGGTGCAGCGGTCTACAGGAGGGGGCGAGGGAAGATCTCATTAGTAAGGCAGCCCGGCTCCCTCCATGAGCTGTGAGGAAGGGGCACAGCGATGGGCACAGCGATGGGCACAGCGATGGGCACGCTGCTCGCCCCCACACGCATTCTCATATGTGAAGTCTCCAGGGAACAATTACCGACTCATTAGCCGCTCACCATCTCGTCAACACAACGAGAGGGAGACGTCCTGCGGCCCTAATTAACCCATCCCGATAATGGCACGTTTGAAAGAGAGCGCTAACTGCTCTCAATAAGCTGCAAGGAACTGGAGAACTGACAGCTATTAATGTGAGCGTGCCACGTGCTCCCCGAGAGGGTTCACATAGTTTCCTCATTAGCTCCCAGCAAGCGTTGCTAATTGTGTGCTGTGACTTTGTTTTAAGCACTCACATCTTGTGACCCGCAACTCGTTATACGGCAAAGTAATGGAGCGGATGAGAGAATAACCCGAGGGGGACCCTCACACATAAAAGGAAGGGGTACGGGTGACAAACGAAAAAATATGTGCCCCCCTCAAAACAAAAGTGTGCATTCCCTGAAGAGCATGTGGGTTTGACTATAGAGGAGTCCATCTAATGGCCACCATGGTCTGCTGAGAGCCGATCATTTAGGGGTTTGGGTGCCAGACCCCAAGGGATCTGCTGCATGGAGGACCCAATGGCTCTGAGACTAGTGAGCAGGGCAAAGAGCACAAAGGGTTAACAAGGCGGCTGTGAGGGGGATTCACAACTGGCTGAGCGATCAAAGAGTGGTCATAAATGGCTGCACATCCAAGTGGGAGAATGTATCAAGTGGGACCACAAGGCTCTGTCCTGGGCCCAGTGTTGGTCAACATTGTTATAAATGATCTGGAGGAGGGAATTGTGGGAAACTGATCAAATCTGCTGATGACACAAAGCTAGGAGGGATAGCAAACACTAGGGAAGAGAGAGAGAGAGAGTATTCAAAAAGATCTAGAAAAGCTTGCACAGTGGGCGGCGACTAACAGAATGGTATTTAACAAGGAGAAATGCAAAGTCCTACATCTGGGCAAGAAAAATGAAGAAAGCACATACAGAATGGGAGGAATTGGGCTAAGCAGCAGCACATGTGAGAAAGACTTGGGTATACTAATAGATCACAGACTGAACATGAGCCAACAATGTGATGCAGCAGCCAAAAAGGCAAGCACAATTCTGGGATGTATTAAGAGAAGCACAGAGTCTAGATCATGTGAGGTCATTATCCCCCTCTACTCTTCCTTAGTCAGACCTCATCTGGAATACTGGGTCCAGTTCTGGGCACCCCACTTTATAAAAGACATAGTGGTCTACAAATATCTGAAGGGCTGTCACAGTGCAGAGGGATCAGCCCTATTCTCATCTGCACAAGGAAAGACTAGAAGCAATGGGATGAAACGGAAAGGGAGGAGACACAGATTAGATATTAGACAGTGAGGGTGATCAATGAGTGGAACAGGTTGCCACGGGAGGGAGGGAGTGATCCTTCAATGGAAGTGTTCAGAGGCCGGACAGACATCTGTGTGGGATGATTTAGTGATCCTGCACTGAGCAGGGGGTTGGACCCGATGACCCTTTAGGACACTTCTAACTCTACTATTCCAGCATTGTATGAAAAGCCGCCTGCTCTGATTGGTCCCATCGCCAACAGACCAGGACAAGTACTTCTCTGCACTGACCACACAGCACATGGGAGATCTGCAGCTGTCTAATAAGTCCCGCCCCCTGATGGAAGGTAAGTGTAACAATGGACAGAACAAAAGAGAAGTCATCAATGGGGGAGGGGCTGCAATTATAGCAGTATCACTATTAAAGCACCGTCCTCTACCGGGAGTCACACCATGCCGCCAGCAGCGCCAACTCATAGGTAACATGAGGCAACAGCGAGAACCCAATATGCTCGGAGGCATCAATCTTGGTGGGTCCAAACTCCAGTAATCCTGTTGTAGGGGCCCAGAACAGTGGGGCCCCTCCATGAGAGAGTGCATGCATTTGTCCGCTCTATTGTCAGTGTCTTCTGAGTATTGCATAGCTGCAGCACTGAAAGAGTGGAGGAGGCTGAAAGGAATCTACAGCCGGCCTTGGGCTTGTTGGACCAGGAGATGTGGAAGGACCCCTTCAGTGCTGAGAGAGAATGAGGAGCGCCAAGCAGAACACCTTTACCTTAATGTGAGCGTTAACTGGTAGAGAGCTGGAGAGAAGAGAGGGTGCTGCCCGGACCACCGATAACAGGACTGTGGTTTCTCCTGTCCACCCGTGAATCTTCCATCACACCACTTTGACGTCTTTGCACATTTCCTGCTGGCGTGTATCATCATGCTATTTTCAAGTAAACGAGTCTCACCGACATTTCCTTGCTTTGGCTCAGAAAGTTAACCCCCTGCGTGTGGACTCTTTATTACCAACAACCAGATTCACTGCAGAGGATGGAACGCTGGCGTCACGAGTGACAAAAAGGACTAAGGTAATCCCTCATTGGCTCCGCCAATGGCAGCTCGACTACGAGACCGAGGAGCAGAGAAATCAGCCGTTGTATCTAACATCAGGACTGGAAGGTTCTCTACAGTAAGAGCACAGAGGAGGAGTTATAAAGCATCCCGGAGTCATCACAAATAAGCTTTTCCTATTTCTCTAACATTTCTCTCTCACTCCGCTAATGCTCTGCTCTCCGTTGGCACTCCCCGCTGGTGCTCTTCCCTGCTGATCTCTGTTAGTGCTCTCCATTACTGCTCCAGCTGGTGCACTCTGCTGCTGCTCTTCACTGCTTCTCTCTGATGCTGCTCTCCACTGCTGTTCTCTGCTGTTGCTCTCCCCTAATGCTGTCTGATGCTGCTCTCCGCTGGTGCTGTCTGATAATGATCTCCGCTAGTACTCCCCACTGCTGCTCTCTGAAGCTGCTCTCTACTGGTGCTCTTCGCTGCTGCTCTTTGCTACTACTTTGCACTCCTACTCTCCACGGGTACTCCCTGCTGCTACTTTCCACTGCTGCTCTATGATTGTGATCTTCGCTGGTGCACTCCGCTTGTGGTCTCAACTGGTGCTCTCTGCTACTGCTCTCCACTGGTGCTCTCTGCTGCTGCTTTCCACTGGTGCTCTGCTGCTGCTCTCCACTGGTGCTCTCTGCTACTGCTCTCCACTGGTGCTCTGCTGCTGCTCTCCACTGGTGCACTCTGATGCTGCTCTCCACTACGCCTCTCCAATGCTGCTTTCCACTGTTGCTCTTTGCTTGTGTTCTCTGCTGGTGCTCTCTGCTACTGCTCTCCAGTGGTGCTCTCTGCTACTGCTCTCCAGTGGTGCTCTCTGCTACTGCTCTCCAGTGGTGCTCTCTGATGCTGCTCTTCATTGGTGCTCTCTGATGCTGCTCTCCAGTGGTGCTCTCTGATGCTACTCTTCATTGGTGCTCTCCACTACGGCTCTCCGATGCTGCTTTCCACTGTTGCTCTTTGCTTGTGTTCTCTGCTACTGCTCTCCAGTGGTGCTCTCTGATGCTGCTCTCCAGTGGTGCTCTCTGATGCTGCTCTCCAGTGGTGCTCTCTGATGCTGCTCTCCAGTGGTGCTCTCTGATGCTGCTCTCCAGTGGTGCTCTCTGATGCTGCTCTCCAGTGGTGCTCTCTGATGCTGCTCTCCAGTGGTGCTCTCTGATGCTGCTCTCCAGTGGTGCTCTCTGATGCTGCTCTCCAGTGGTGCTCTCTGATGCTGCTCTCCAGTGGTGCTCTCTGATGCTGCTCTCCAGTGGTGCTCTCTGATGCTGCTCTTCATTGGTGCTCTCTGATGCTGCTCTCCAGTGGTGCTCTCTGATGCTGCTCTTCATTGGTGCTCTCTGATGCTGCTCTTCATTGGTGCTCTCCACTACGCCTCTCCGATGCTTCACAGGTATAGACTAAAAGAAAATAAACTTTATTTGAAACTCTTTAGAAGCACCTGGGCCGACTAACAATACAGACCGACATAAAGAGACAGCAAGAGAAGGAGGAGGGATGTGGGGAGCAGCTTATACCCATGGAGGTGAGCGGAATTCACCCGATGAGAGGTCAGTATCAGGTAATACATGAGATATATATAATATAACCCACTTAGTGACTGGTCACAGTGATGTGCGAGGAGTCGCCCTCCATAATGAATAGTGGCAGACGGTGTGTCACATGGAGCGGTACAGGCTTCATATATATGATGACAGAGGTCCGTATTAAGTGCTTATGGACTAGACACAATAGTATGGGAGAAATCCAGTGATTACGGCTCATATATTAGGGTGCCGACTGGGGACTAATAATAAGTCACAGAAGTCGTTAGAGATCATATTAATACTGACCTCACATCGGGTGAATTCCGCTCACCTCCATGGGTATAAGCTGCTCCCCACATCCCTCCTCCTTCTCTTGCTGTCTCTTTATGTCGGTCTGTATTGTTAGTCGGCCCAGGTGCTTTTAAAGAGTTTCAAATAAAGTTTATTTTCTTTTCGCCTATACCTGTGAAGGGCTTCTTATATATAATATATAGACTTTCCCGTCTCTGTGACAAAGGCTCTCCAATGCTGCTCTCTGATGCTGATTTCCGCTGCTGCTCTCTGCTGCTGCTCTCTGTGGGTACTCTCCACTGCTGCACTTTGCTGCTGCTCTACACTGCTGCTCTTTGATGCTCCCAATGGTTCTTTCTGATTCTGCTCTCCATTTGTGCTCTCTGCTATTACTTTCCCATGCTGCTCTCCACTGCTCTCTGCTGCTGCTCTCTGCGGGTGTTCCCCGCTACTACTTCCGCTGGTGCTCTCCGATAATGCTCTCCGCTGTAGCACTCCGCTGGTGCTCTCTGCTGCTGCTCTCCACTGGTGCTCTCTGCTACTGCTCTCACATGCTGCTCCCCACTGGTGCTCTCTGAAGCTGCTCTGCAATTATGCCCTCCACTGCTGTTCTAAGTTGCTGCTTCCCACAGCTATTTTCCGATGCTGCTCTCCGTTGATGCGTTCCGCTGGCACTCTCTCATGCTGCTCTTAGCTAGTGCTCTCTACCCCGCTGCTGCTCTTCACTGCTGCTCTTTGATGGTGCTCTCCTCTAGCGCTCTCTGATGCTTCTGTTTGCTGGTGCTCTCCGCTGTTCTCTGCTGCTGCTCTCTGATGCAGCTCTCCATTGGTACTCCCTGCTGCTTTTTTTTCCATTGTCGCTCTCCGCTGCTGCTCTCTAATGCTACTAACAGCTATTGCTGTCTGATGCTGCTCTCCGCTTGTGCTGTCTGATGCTGCTCTCTGCTGCTGCTCTCCACTGGTGCTCTTTGCTGGTGCTCTCCGCTCCTGCTCTCTGCTGGTACTCCCTGCTGCTACTTTCCTCTGGTGCTCTCAAACGCAGCTCTGTAATGTTACTCCCCACTGGTGCTCTCTGCTACTGCTCTCCCATGCTGCTCCCCACTAGTACTCTCCGATGCTACTTTCTGCTCCTGCTCTCTGATTCTGCTCTCCACTGGTGCGCTCTGCTACTGCTCTCCCATGCTGCTCCCCACTGGTGCTCTCTGAAGCTGCTCTCCACTGCTGCTCTCTGCTGGTGCTCTCCGCTTCTGTTCTATGCTGCTGCTCCCCACAGCTACTTTCCGATGCTGCGCTCCGTTGATGTGTTTCACTGGTGCTCTCCGATGCTTCTCTCCGCTGAGAGCTCCCTGCTGTTGCTTTTTGATGGTGCTCTCCTCTAGAGCTCTCTGATGCTGTTCTCCGCTGCTGCACTCTCATGCTGCTGTACTCCACTGGTGCTCTCCGCTTTTGTCTCTCTGATGCAGCTTTCTGCTGGTACTCCCCACTGCTTTTTTTCTATTAGTGCTCTCCATTGAAGCTCTCTGATGCTGTTCTCCACTGGTGCTCTCTGCTTGTATTCTCTAATGCTACTAACCGCTTGTGCTCTCTTATGCTTCTCTCCACTGGTGCTCTCTGATGCTGCTCTCCACTGGTGCTCTCTGATGCTGCTCTCCACTGGTGCTCTCCGCTCCTGCTCTCTGCTGGTACTCCCTGCTGCTACTTTCCTCTGGTGCTCTCTGATGCAGCTTTGCGATGTTACTCTCCACTGGTTCTCTCGGCTGCTACTTTCTGCTGTTGCGCTCTGCAACTGCTTTCCACTTCTGCTCTTCTGCTCTTTGATGGTGCTCTCCACTGGTGCTTTTCACTGGCGCTCTCCACTACTGCTCTCTGCTGCTGCTCCCCACTTCTGCTTTGTGATGCTGCTCTTCGCTGGTGCTCTCTAATGCTATTCTCTGCTGGTGCTCTTTGCTGCAGCTCTCTGATACTGCTCTCCCCGCTGCTTTTGTCTGCTGCTGCTCTCTGATGCAGCATTCTGCTGGTACTCCCCACTGCTTTTTTCCATTAGTGCTCTCCAATGAAGCTCTCTGATACTGCTCTCCCCGCTGCTTTTGTCTGCTGCTGCTCTCTGATGCAGCATTCTGCTGGTACTCCCCACTGCTTTTTTCCATTAGTGCTCTCCAATGAAGCTCTCTGATACTGCTCTCCCCGCTGCTTTTTTGCTACTCTCTGATGCTGTTCTCTGCTGGTGCTTTTCACTGGTGCTCTCTGCTGCTGCTCTTCACTATGGCTCTGTGCTGCTGCTCCCGCTGGTGCTTTCTGATGCTGCTCTCTGCTGGTGCTCTCCGCTACTGCACTCCGCTAGTGGTCTCCAGTGCTCCTCTCTGATAATACTTTCTGCTACTGCTTTTTGCTGGTGCTTTTCACTGCTGTTCTCTACTGCTGTTCTCTACTGCTGCTCTCCGCTGGTGCTTTCTGTTGCTGTTATTCACTGCTGCTGCTTTCTGATTCTGCTTCCCCCCCTGCTTCTGCTTTCAGATGCTGCTCTCTACTGGTGCTCTGTGATGGTGCTTTGTCATGCTGCTCTCTGATGCAGCTCTCTGCTGATACACCCCGCTGATACTTTCCGCTGGTGCTCCCCACTTCTGCTTTGTGATGCTGCTCTCCGCTGGTGCTCTCTAATGCTGCTCTCTGCTGGTGCTCTCCGCTGGTGCTTTCTGATGCTGTTCTCTGCTGGCGCTCTCCACTACTGCTTTCTGATGCTGCTCTCCGCTGCTGCTTTCTGATGCTGCTCTCCACTGCTGCTCTCTGATGCTGCTCTCTGCTGGCGCTCTCCGCTGCTGCTTTCTGATACTGTTCACTCATCACAATTAGGGTTACTCCCCCACATAGAACTATATCAGGTGCAAACATTTATAATCAGAACATTAGCCACATGAGCCCCACAACAAGGGCACCATCTGTCAAGGGACCTTTTTAAGTTTGCCTACTACAGAAATGCTTAAAGGCAATGGGAGAGGACGAGCAGACGCCCCATCCCATTGGACCTGCACATGACCGAGGAAGAGGAGGATGAAGGCCGACACTGATCTCTGGTAATATTGCCTTTTGCTAAAAGTTTGAAAGAGTAACTACCCTGTTTCCCCGAAAATAAGACGCGTCTTATATTAATTTTTGCTCCCAAATATGCGCTACGTCTTATTTTCAGGGGGTGTCTTAGTTCGCCGCGGCAAATCCGTCTGTGGCCGCTAATCCCTCAATTGGCCAGCTTTGTGGACGAAATTTCTCAGAAATCTCGTCCCCATGGGACAGCAAATCTGTCATGGCAAAGCTGGGAGAAGCCGGTGTTGTGGTGCGGATTCACCGGCCACAGAAACGGAAAAGCGTGTGACCAAGTCACTTTAAAACAAGCGGCTGAGTGCCGTGGGTTGTGAAGCAGCGCTTTCCCGGCGGAAATCTTGCTGTTTATCGCTGTGGCCAAACTGCGAGATTTCCGCTGGAAATACGCTCTGTGAGAACCCAGCCTTAAGAATCACACAGGGTGCCTGACTCACACACAGAGCCATAAAATAAGGGCTGTAAAGTAACGTACCTGTCTGCAGACAGAAGTTCCTGTACCACTTGTAAGCAGGGATGGTATTGCAGCTTCCGGCCACCAGGGGGAGCTCATCACAGCAGACATGTACAGCAGGAACAGAGCGTACAGTATGGACTTTTCCAGCCAGCAAGGGGAGCTCACAACAGCACACTCGTACAGCACAGCAGGGACAGGATAACAGCAGACTGTCTGCAGATCTACCTATACATCTGGAGGTGGGAGACAACGGGGATGGCAGCAGGGGACAGGTCTCTTGACTTGTCTGCACACTTTACTATGCCTTACTATCGGGAGGTGCCTTATATTTGGGACTTCTGCAAATTTCAGGGGGTGTCTTATTTTCAGGGGGTGCCTTATTTTCGGAGAAACACGGTAATAAATTTGCATTCAACATTATTTTCTGAACATTGAATTCCTTCAAATGGAATTACAAAGCTGCGAAGAACAATTGGTGGAGGAGGATCAACAAGACTGGGATACACAACGCAGGAAAGGGGAACGTCACTGAGAAAGTAGAGAAGATCTTGAAGATACAGAAAAATCTAAAGACTTCAGGGATTTGAGTGATTACGACAAGGGGAGTGTTTAATTGGCACACGTCAGGGATGCAAGGATCTGGACAAGACATTCAGGACAGCGTATGAGGCTCGGTTTCTCTCCAACCGGATCCAATTCCACGGATGATTCTTGCATTGGAAGTATAGAAGGTGGAGGAAAAGAGGTGGCCAGCATGAAGACCAGGTGGACAGCCACCAGCGGAGTACAAGAGGACTTCAACACTATAGCGGTAAGTAGATCTTCAAGACGTTTATCTCCTATGGAAATACAAGTACTTTCTAAAAGACTGTCGAGGGACACAGATGGGTTCCAGGCTGATTTGGACCTACAATGAATTTCTAGAGATCTACGACTGAAATCTATGTTTGCATTACAACCCTTGTAGCGCGGTCCGACCCCCGCGAGGGTCTTTCCTTGGTTGAGGTTGGACTGCGTAACAAAAGTCATTTCCAGACGCTTGTTTCTAACCATTGCCTTGAAACATTAGTTTAATCCAGACAGACATCTTTAAATGAAGATCTCGACAGAACACATTGGGCAATAGAGGAAAATATAATATGAGTAGAAAGGGAAGTAGAGCATTAGGGACATTATCAGAAGACAAGAGAAGCCCTCTAAAAGCAGCCGGTGAAGGCGGCAATAGTTGTCATGGATTCCACTCCGTATTGTAATGAGATCTTGAGTCAATGAAATAATGATAACAGTAAGTGTGAACCCCTCTCGATAAACCTGAGGGTCCTGCTGAATGATGCTCTCCTTGAGGTTCCATTGACCAGCGCCTCATCTCTATCGAACACGAGAAGGGCTTGGAAGCCGTTGGGCGATGCAGTATGGGATCCATACACTCTGCCTGTCACTGCTGGAGTTCATCCCTACCAATATATATATATTTTTTGATGGGGTGTACTACCGGCAGCTTTATGGTTGTGGCTAGAGGCATAACTTGAAGCTTCTGGGCCCTAATGCAAAACCTGTAACGGGGCCCCCAACTATAATGCTTTACTCATAGTACTGGGCTCCCTATATGGAAAGGAGAGGCCTTATGGGTCCCCTAAGGCTCCTGGGCCCGGATGCCTGGGACCGCATCCCCTGCACCCCCTATAGTAAGTCAGCTATGGGTTTGAATGCTGCACCAACCTACGCTAATATTTACATGCGTATGATTGAGGAGGATTATGTATTTACTTCCCCTTACTGGTGGCGTCTTACAGATGATGTTCTTCTGATCTCTTACCCCCCAGAGCTGGTTGAATGCTGCTAGCCCCGGGTTACAACACACACTTATTCTATAGAGAAAGTGCAGTTCGTAGATGTGATGGTGTCCATAAAGTCTGGAAGTGGACTACAGACGTCTATGTGAAGTCTACAGACAGAAATAACATTTTACTATGTGACTGCCAGCACCCCGGGACCATGACTGAAGCGCTAGCCTAGGCTCCGCTTTTACAAGTCAGGAGGACTATAAGTGATGACCCATTGATGAAACCCTAGATGAAATGAGTGCAAATTTATGGCCAGAGGTTACCCTACACCCCTGGTTATTAGAGCTGTGAATGATGTAAGGGCAAAGATTCAGGAGGAACTTATGACACCTAAAAATAGGGAACGAGAAACTAAAAGGATACCGCTTGTTTCAACTTGTGGATCCAACAGAGGTGAAATAATCAAAAACATTGTCAATATTAGTGAGAGAATGTGAGAATATTCTGGAAATCTCATTTAAACCAATTATGGCCTATAGGAGAGGCCTAAACACCAGAGATAAATTAGTTAACCCTATGTTTGATATAGGTGAAGTACGGAAGCAGACAAGAGCCCCACTTTAAAAAAAATGCCTTAACTGTTTGTATTGTGGGGATCTAGTGAGGGGAGACAGATATAGACATCAATAGGGCAAAAATATAGGTATACTTGTACCTCATCCTTTGTTGTCTATCTGACCACTTGTCCCTGTGGATTGGGGTATGTTGGGGAGACAACTATGGAGGTGAGGACCCGTATACTCAAACACAAGAGCACCATATACACTAAAAACATGGAACTTCCATTATCTAAACATTTCTTAGAGATTAAACTTTCCATCAGCCAACTCAGACTCAGGTCCCGGTGTTGACTAGAGGTGGTGTTCAGGTTCTGGTGTTGACTAGGGGTGGTGTTCATGTTCCTATGTTGACTAGAGGTGGTGTTAACATTCCGGTGTTGACTAGGGGTGGTGTTCATGTTCCTATGTTGACTAGAGGTGGTGTTCACATTCCAGTGTTGAACAGAGGTGGTGTTCAGGTTCCGGTGTTGACTAGGGGTGGTGTTAACGTTCCGTTGTTGACTAGAGGTTGTGTTCACATTCCAGTGTTGAACAGAGGTGGTGTTCAGGTTCCGGTGTTGACTAGGGGTGGTGTTAACGTTCCGTTGTTGACTAGAGGTTGTGTTCACATTCCAGTGTTGAACAGAGGTGGTGTTCATGTTCCTATGTTGACTAGAGGTGGTGTATATGTTCCGGTGTTGACTAGGGGTGGTGTTAACGTTCCGTTGTTGACTACAGGTGGTGTACACGTACCAGTGATGACTAGAGGTAGTGTTCACGTTCCGGTGTTGCCTAGATGTGATGTTCACGTTCCTGTGTTGACTAGTAGTGGTGTTCAGGTTCTGGTGTTGACTAGAAGTGGTGCTTACATTCCGGTGTTGACTAGAGGTGTTGTTCAAATTTCGGTGTTGACCTCATCCTTTGTTGTCTATCTGACCACTTGTCCCTGTGGATTGGGGTATGTTGGGGAGACAACCATGGAGGTGAGGACCCGTATGCTCAAACACATGAGTACCATATGCACTAAAAACATGGAATTTCCATAGTCAAACATTTCTTAGAGACGAAACTTTCATCAGCCAACTCAGACTCAGGTTCCGGTATTGAATAGAGGTGGTGTTCACGTTATGGTGTTGACTAGAGGTGGTGTTTATGTTCTGGTGTTGACTAGAGGTGGTGTTCAGGTTCCGGTGTTGACTAGAGGTGGTGTTCAGGTTCCGGTGTTGACTAGAGGTGGTGTTCAGGTTCCGGTGTTGACTAGAGGTGGTGTTCAGGTTCCGGTGTTGACTAGAGGTGGTGTTCACATTCTGGTGTTGACTAGAGGTGGTGTTCACATTCTGGTGTTGACTAGAGGTGGTGTTCACGTTCCTATGTTGACTAGAGGTGGTGTTCACGTTCCTGTGTTGACTAGAGGTGGTGTTCACGTTCCTATGTTGACTACAGGTGGTGTTCACATTCCGGTGTTGACTAGAGGTGGTGTTCACGTTCCGGTGTTGACTAGAGGTGGTGTTCAGGTTCCGGTGTTGACTAGAG
Source organism: Eleutherodactylus coqui (assembly GCF_035609145.1). Taxonomy (NCBI): domain Eukaryota; kingdom Metazoa; phylum Chordata; class Amphibia; order Anura; family Eleutherodactylidae; genus Eleutherodactylus; species Eleutherodactylus coqui. The sequence continues at coordinate 535,205,407 of NC_089837.1, read as the reverse complement.
GTGGTGTTCAGGTTCCAGTGTTGACTAGAGGTGGTGTTCATGTTCCGGTGTTGACTAGAGGTGGTGTTCAAGTTACCGGTGTTGACTAGAGGTGGTGCTCAAGTTCCAGTGTTGACTAGAGGTGGTGTTTAGGTTTTAGTGTTGACTAGAGGTGGTGTTCAAGTTACTGGTGTTGACTAGAGGTGGTGTTCACGTTCCTGTGTTGACTAGTAGTGGTGTTCAGGTTCTGGTGTTGACTAGAAGTGGTGCTTACATTCCGGTGTTGACTAGAGGTGTTGACCTCATCCTTTGTTGTCTATCTGACCACTTGTCCCTGTGGATTGGGGTATGTTGGGGAGACAACCATGGAGGTGAGGACCCGTATGCTCAAACACATGAGTACCATATGCACTAAAAACATGGAATTTCCATAGTCAAACATTTCTTAGAGATGAAACTTTCATCAGCCAACTCAGACTCAGGTTCCGGTATTGAATAGAGGTGGTGTTCACGTTATGGTGTTGACTAGAGGTGGTGTTTATGTTCTGGTGTTGACCAGAGGTGGTGTTCACATTCTGGTGTTGACTAGAGGTGGTGTTCACATTCTGGTGTTGACTAGAGGTGGTGTTCACATTCTGGTGTTGACTAGAGGTGGTGTTCACATTCTGGTGTTGACTAGAGGTGGTGTTCACGCTCCTATGTTGACTAGAGGTGGTGTTCACGTTCCTATGTTGACTAGAGGTAGTGTTCACGTTCCTATGTTGACTAGAGGTGGTGTTCACATTCCGGTGTTGACTAGAGGTGGTGTTCAGGTTCCGGTGTTGACTAGAGGTGGTGTTCAGGTTCCTGTGTTGACTAGAGGTGGTGTTCAGGTTCCTATGTTGACTAGAGGTGGTGTTCAGGTTCCTATGTTGACTAGAGGTGGTGTTCAGCTTCCGGTGTTGACTAGAGGTGGTGTTCAGGTTCCGGTGTTGACTAGAGGTGGTGTTCAGGTTCCGGTGTTGACTAGAGGTGGTGTTCAGGTTCCGGTGTTGACTAGAGGTGGTGTTCAGGTTCCGGTGTTGACTAGAGGTGGTGTTCAGGTTCCGGTGTTGACTAGAGGTGGTGTTCCTGTTCCAGTGTTGACTAGAGGTGGTGTTCAGGTTCCGGTGTTGACTAGAGGTGGTGTTCAGGTTCCGGTGTTGACTAGAGGTGGTGTTCAGGTTCCGGTGTTGACTAGAGGTGGTGTTCAGGTTCCGGTGTTGACTAGAGGTGGTGTTCAGGTTCCGGTGTTGACTAGAGGTGGTGTTCAGGTTCCGGTGTTGACTAGAGGTGGTGTTCAGGTTCCGGTGTTGACTAGAGGTGGTGTTCAGGTTCCGGTGTTGACTAGAGGTGGTGTTCAGGTTCCGGTGTTGACTAGAGGTGGTGTTCAGGTTCCGGTGTTGACTAGAGGTGGTGTTCAGGTTCCGGTGTTGACTAGAGGTGGTGTTCTGGTTACCGGTGTTGACTAGAGGTGGTGTTCAGGTTCCGGTGTTGACTAGAGGTGGTGTTCAGGTTCCGGTGTTGACTAGAGGTGGTGTTCAGGTTACCGGTGTTGACTAGAGGTGGTGTTCAGGTTAATGGTGTTGACTAGAGGTGGTGTTAAAGTTACCGGTGTTGACCAGAGGTGGTGTTCATGTTCCGGTGTTGACTAGAGGTGGTGTTCAGGTTCCGGTGTTGACTAGAGGTGGTGTTCAGGTTCCGGTGTTGACTAGAGGTGGTGTTCAGGTTCCGGTGTTGACTAGAGGTGGTGTTCAGGTTCCGGTGTTGACTAGAGGTGGTGTTCAGGTTACCGGTGTTGACTAGAGGTGGTGTTCAGGTTCCGGTGTTGACTAGAGGTGGTGTTAAAGTTACCGGTGTTGACCAGAGGTGGTGTTCCTGTTCCGGTGTTGACTAGAGGTGGTGTTCAGGTTCCGGTGTTGACTAGAGGTGGTGTTCAGGTTCCGGTGTTGACTAGAGGTGGTGTTCAGGTTCCGGTGTTGACTAGAGGTGGTGTTCAGGTTCCGGTGTTGACTAGAGGTGGTGTTCAGGTTCCGGTGTTGACTAGAGGTTGTGTTCAGGTTCCGGTGTTGACTAGAGGTGGTGTTCAGGTTCCGGTGTTGACTAGAGGTGGTGAGCGAACATCCCTATCAAAAAAGAAAGAGCTAAAATGGATATTTCCGTTGAATACTTTGGCCCCTAATGGCCTGAAGGTGGGTTAGCATTTTGTGCCGTACATCTGGCCAGTCCCCTTGATGCTTGCCTCCTATAGACTATAGCTGACAGCTGGATTGATGTACATTATGCCAATTCTCCTTTTTAATTTGTTTTATTCTTAGTCTTTTAGGGTGGAATCCTGTGATGCAGAAGGGCCTCCTCTGCTTCGGCTTTAGTGAGTGATGCTATAGGATACGGTTGTGAAGGGCTCTCCCCTATATATTACAGCGATCGCCTCGATCGGGATGTGTTGGTACTTCGCACTGGTATAATTTAGTACTTCATAAAACTTTAATTTGCATCTGTGGATATTCCATCTTTTTAAGTGAAATTCATGATTTTTCTTGCTATTAAGGATACAATTGTTGACAGATATTGTAGTGTACAGCAGTTGATGTGTTCGGGAAGGTTCTGGATGGTCCATGTACTCTTGTGTTTCTGTATTTGTCCACTGTCTTCTATGTGTATGAATAGTGTATTGCACCTTTGCAGCACTGAAAGGGTTACTGTCTGGGAGAGTATCTATTTGTTTATCATGTGACCTCAGTATATATATATATTTGCAAGGTGTGCGAGAGGGTCTCTGGTTTTTGGCTGTTCCCTTGGAGAGAGGGCCTGGCCCGTATTCAGACACCCTCAGTCTCAGTACAAGAAGAGATGGAAGAGGCTGAGCGAATACCCCTTTAGGCCGCGAACTCCTTCTCCTTCCCCCTCTTGTGATTAGGTACAAGTGGAGTTTGCCCGGCGTGCGGCGTGATGTGAGACAGTTGCAAAGATCTGTGAGAGCGGACGGGTGGAGTGTTGTTGGAGTTTCCTAAGTCATGTCCGGGACCACAGATAACTCGGCCTGTAAGTCACCCCGCTTCTCCCGAGTTTCCTCCCCGTCGCTGCACGCTCTGAAGCCTAGCTATTTTTGCCAGTGGATGTAAAGAGGACCTTTGTGATTCTTATTTCACGTTTCTCAGTAAACGGCTTCATCGACCGTTCCCGGTTTGGCCTTTTGAATTCTACCCCATGTGCGGATTCTTATTTATACCCCGGAGAGCTCACCACGGAGGGAGGAACGGTGGCGTCACGAGTGACAAGAAGGACTCAGGTGATCCACTCGTGGGTTTCCTTATTTAATATAGTCTGCCCACCTCTCATGGACGTGTCTGTGATTACCCTCCGGGTGGGAGGCGGTAGAGCCACCGTGACAAGTGAACTACTCTACCCCGCTGTCTCCTAGGCTGGGGCCCCCTCCTCGGACGCTGCAATATAACTTTGGGAATAAACATACCTACCAATAGAATATTCGGTGTATTGTGCATGAGTGATGGCGATGGCGAAGGCTAGATGACGGGATGGAACTGAAGAACAATAACATTATTGGTGATCGGAAATCGAACACGCTGGATACAACTAATACCTATATTGGTACATAAAGGGGGTTTGTCATAAAAAAACTAATTCTATACCCCTCTATTCCTCCACAAGCAGTCTACTTACCCCACATCTTCTCCAGTCCCCCGGATCAGCTCACCACAAGCTAGTTGGCATTCCTTCTTCCTGCAGGTCCCGTCCCTGTGAAGTAGCATTCACTGGCTTGGAAGGACTGCGGATCTACTGCAGAGACAGTGGGCATGAGCAGCCTCTGCAGTAGCTCGGCACTCCCTGCCAGACGGTGAAGTAGTGACGCAACGTACAATGCCGGGCAGGAAGGAGACTGTCTTTGAATGTACGTAACCTCGCAGGAAGCAGAACAATCAGCCGGCTTGTGGTGAGGAGGTGAGGACTGCAGGAGGCAGGAGAAGGTCTGGTAAAAAGACTGATGGGGGAGGAATAGGGGAGTATAGAATATTTGTTTTTTAATGGCAAAACCCCTTAAATAATAACAGGAGGTCTGACTAAATTATAGGAATATGTTGGATCCATCCAATTGGGCTTAGAATCCACCATCAGCGGGAGTCACGTGTCTATAGGGGGCCACATGCCAACTCTCCTATATATGTATAGTGTCTAACTAGGGGTGATTTGCTTGATATATTACTTATTCTGGAGTAATGTGATAATTACCACGATGGGCGCCAACGCCTCCTTGTATACAGTATCTATAGTCCAATATCTGCAGTAGATTGCTGAAGCATAAGATGTATGACCCAAAGTGACGCTGTGAGGTCTTTGGGAGGCGATGTAGAGTACCGGGGAGTCGCGCATGCGCAGGAGGCTGTTCCTGGTAGCCGTCAACCACGGCTCAAGATTAGATTGTATCTCGTGAATGCAGCTGAAGATTCGCGCATGCGCAGAGCCGAGCACTAAAGACTGTGCTTTACTATGAACTATCGCGCTGATATTGAAATCTCACGCATGCGCAGTTCATCATTGAAGACGCTGATAGCCACTAACATGCATACGCCTGGCAGATGAGATGGCGCCTGGACCCTCCGGACCCCCTTGTTGTGGGGCTCATGGGGTTGATGCTCTGATATAGCTCTGTGTGCTGGAGTAACCCTGATGGGGGATGCTGCATCCACTTTGGATTATTTCCTGTGTGATACGGCATTTTGAGCTCGATGAAGACCCTGAGAGGTCGAAACGTCGCCTGATGTTTATTATAGAGGAATGAAGACTTAGAATGTTCATCTTCGCCGTTTGTGCGCTGCCACGTATCCTGTTACCTCCCTGATCCTGGGGATCGTCACGCATGTCTACTTACCAATCTGCCGCACTTCTAATCTGGGGATGTGGAGTTGACGGAGGCAGAAGGTTCATTCTACTCCTTCCCCCGCCGCTCACACCTGAACCAGAGGGGCCTTTCATCTAATTTGCTTCTTTTGGGAGCAGCAAGGAAGCCCTTTGTTGTAGTGATAATGAAATCAGCCATTTGCAAGAGATCCCATGGGCTCCCGACCCTCCAGTACGCATCCTGCTGACCTGCTGACTGCGAGTCCCCTCCACAGAGATGGGACAAAGACGGGGATTATGGGTCATCTGAAGGTCTCACCTCAACAGCGACTCCATTTTGAATCCATAAGTCAATTCACTCCCGTCGCTCCGACCCCCGGAACCCCCGGAATCACCTACCTGCAGAGCTACCCATCCTCTGTGACGGATCATGTTCAGGAGCCACAAGGCGACCACGGCTCCTCTATTGGAGGGTCTCCGGGGCTCATATCCTCAGCTGATGTCATGATGGTGAAGGTGGGAGTACCATGGAAGTCCCTGCCCAGACTGTCAGCCCCCGGCTCCGTGCACCCTAGTTCCCCTTCTTTCTCCCTGGGTGTATTTGTAGCCCCCCTGCTGATTTCTGACTAATCCCTGCCGACCCTCCTAGAAAAAACTCTAAACTTTATTAGTCGTCCTCAAGCGATCCATAACCCCGAGGTGTGTTAGTCGTGTGCCGGCTGGTGGACACCGGGGCGGCTGACCAGGAACAGTACGTGGTGTCAGCAGGGGGTGCCGGGCCTGCATGTGGCCTCCATCCTGTAAGAGTGCACGACCCGGGGAGCTGGAGATATGTCAACAGGGTACTAGAGCCCGTATCACATCATGTATCCAAGCTAGAGGTGCTACAACAGATACTAGAGCCTTTGTGTAGAGATGAGCGAGCACCAAAATGCTCGGGTGCTCGTTACTCGAGTCGAACTTCCCGTGATGCTCGAGGGTTCGTTTCGAGTAACGAACCCCATTGAAGTCAATGGGCGACCCGAGCATTTTTGTATTTCGCCGATGCTCGCTAAGGTTTCCATTTGTGAAAATCTGGAAAACATCAGAAAGTGATGGGAACGACACAGAAACGGATAGGGCAGGCGAGGGGCTACATGTTGGGCTGCATCTCAAGTTCACAGGTCCCACTATTAAGCCACAATAGCGGCAAGAGTGCCCCCCCCCCCCCACTGTCAGCGTAAAGATCGTTCTCCTCTGGCACAGCTGTAACAGCTGTGGCAGAGAAGAACGATGTTAGCCCATTGAATTCAATGGAGCCGGCAATACAGCCGACTCCACTGAAAGCAATGGGCTGCCGGCGATCGCAGGATGAATGGTCAGGAAGGGGTTAAATATAGAAGCCCTTCCCTGCAATTCATCCAGAAATGTGTTACAATAAAAATATATACCGGCGTATAAGACGACCCCCCAACTATCACCTTATATGCCAGGAATACAGCGGAGCAAAGAATAAAAATCATTACTCACCTCCCCCGGCGTTCTGCGGCGCTGCTGCAGGCTGTCGCTCCCTCCTGGTTCCCGGCAGAGCATTGCTTTCTCTACGAAGGGCTTTAAATCCCCGCCTCCAGAAACACAGCCAATCAATGACATCATTGTCATTGGCTGTGATTGGCTGAAGGCACGTGTGTTTCTGGAGGCGGGGATTTAAAGCCCTTCGTAGAGAAAGCAATGCTCTGCCGGGGACCAGGAGGGAGCGACAGCCTGCAGCAGCGCCGCAGAACGCCAGGAGAAGTGAGTAATGATTTTTATTCTTTGCTCCACTGTATTGCCGGCGTATAAGGTGACAGTTGGGGGGTCGTCTTATACGCCGGTATATATTTTTATTGTAACACTTTTCTGGATGAATTGCAGGGAAGGGCTTATATATTTAACCCCTTCCCGACAATTCATCCCGCGCACGCCGGCAGCCCATTGCTTTCAGTGGAACCTGCTGTATTGCCGGCTCCATTGAATTCAATGGGCAAACATCGTTCTTCTCTGCTACAGCTGTTACAGCTGTGGCAGAGAAGAATGATTTGTCTTCTATATGTTCTCAATGGGGTTGGCGCTGCTGCCGCCGGCCCCATTGGGCGCATATAGAGAAGAGAACAGGAATCGCAGATCGCAGATAGGTGCGATCTGCGATTTCTATGGCCTAAGAAGGACCGTTGGGGTTCTTGAAGCCTACACTAACTCCTAACGCTCTCCCTATAGCAGCTCCGGCACCAGCAGCACTTTCCCTCCTCTATGTCAGAATGCATCTGTGGCGAGCCGTGGGAGGGGCCGATTTATATACTCGGGTGACACCTGATCTCGCCAGCCACTCACTGCAGGGGGGTGGTATAGGGCTTGAACGTCGCAGGGGGAAGTTGTAATGCCTTCCCTGTCTTTCTATTGGCCAGAAAAGCGCGCTAACGTCTCAGAGATGAAAGTGAAAGTAACTCGAACATCGCGGGGTACTCACCTCTAGTAACGAGCATCTCGAACACGCTAATACTCGGACGAGTATCAAGCTCGGACGAGTACGCTCGCTCATCTCTAGTTCTGTGCCCTCCGTATCACATCTTGTATCCAAGCTAGAGGTGGGAGATCCACCCTTTCCCTGCCAGGCAGTCTGCCATCTCCTATCTCTGCGGTATCTACAGGGGTCTCAGCTTCTGGACTGTCCTTGGTGCCCCCATAACTGATGACGCACCCCGCTGTCTGGGGTCTTCATGCTGGCAACAACCCAGCGGAGTGGATGATTCAAGATTACATGCTGGGGAATGTAGTGCCTCTGTAAGCGTGTATCACACAGCATCGGCTTAGATACAGCAGATCCTATTCTAGAAGTAAACGTGTAACAAGGGGTAATATTCCAGACCGGAGAGGAGCGGCGGGACGCGCGGCGGCAGAACATGGCGGATAGACCGATCACTGAGGCAAGACACAACCGGAGAGACATCAGCTGTGAGAGACAGTCCAGCGAGAGTGTCCGACCGCACTCCGTGTATGAGGACAGCGCTGCGCCGTAATTAAGGCAATGATGGCGTCTGGAGGTGGAGCCCCAGGTGGAGCAGACGGACTGCGAGACGGAAAACCTCAGGGAGCAGCGGGCGCCCGGATAATGAGGACTAATCAGGACCCTAACGAAGCGCGCAATTATCTCCCAAGGACCGCGGCGATCATTAAAAGTAGCAAAAACTTCACCCACAAAAGATTCCTTATGCTATGTCTTATACTCCAGTCGCATCCAGAGCTGCAGCCACATCATGTCTGATACTCCACTCACATCCAGAGCTGCAGTCACATCATGTCTGATACTCCAGTCGCATCCAGAGCTGCAGCCTCATCATGTCTGATACTCCACTCACATCCAGAACTGCAGTCACATCATGTCTGATACTCCAGTCGTATCCAGAGCTGCAGTCACATCATGTCTGATACTCCAGTCGCATCCAGAGCTGCAGCCACATCATGTCTGATACTCCAGTCGCATCCAGAGCTGCAGCCACATCATGTCTGATACTCTAGTCACATCTAGAGCTGCAGTCACATCATGTCCGATTAGCCACTCACATCCAGAGCTGCAGTTACATCATGTCTGATACTCCAGTCACATCCAGAGCTGCAGTCACATCATGTTTGATACTCCAGTCGCATCCAGACCTGCAGCCACATCATGTCTGATACTCTAGTCACATCTAGAGCTGCAGCCACATCATGTCCGATTATCCACTCACATCCAGAGCTGCAGTTACATCATGTCTGATACTCCAGTCGTATCCAGAGCTGCAGTCACATCATGTCTGATACTCTAGTCGTATCCAGAGCTGCAGTCACATCATGTCTGATACTCCAGTTGCATCCAGAGCTGCAGTTACATCATGTCTGATACTCCAGTCGCATCCAGACCTGCAGCCACATCATGTCTGATACTCTAGTCACATCTAGACCTGCAGCCACATCATGTCTAATACTCCAGTCGCATCCAGAGCTGCAGCCACATCATGTCTGATACTCCAGTCGCATCCAGAGCTGCAGCCACATCATGTCTGATACTCTAGTCGCATCCAGAGCTGCAGCCACATCATGTCTGATACTCCAGTCGCACCCAGAGCTGCAGTCACATCATGTTTGATACTCCACTCACATCCAGACCTGCAGCCACATCATGTCTTATACTCCAGTCGCATCCAGAGCTGCAGTCACATCATGTTTGATACTCCAGTCGCATCCAGACCTGCAGTCACATCATGTTTGATACTCCAGTCGCACCCAGAGCTGCAGTCACATCATGTCTGATACTCTAGTCGCATCCAGAGCTGCAGCCACATCATGTCTGATACTCCAGTCGCACCCAGAGCTGCAGTCACATCATGTTTGATACTCCACTCACATCCAGAGCTGCAGCCACATCATGTCTGATACTCTACTCACATCCAGAGCTGCAGCCACATCATGTCTGACACTCCACTCACATCCAGAGCTGCAGCCACATCATGTCTGATACTCCACTCACATCCAGAGCTGCAGTTACATCATGTCTGATACTCTAGTCGCATCCAGAGCTGCAGTCACATCATGTCTGATACTCTAGTCGCATCCAGAGCTGCAGCCAGATCATGTCTGATACTCTAGTCGCAACCAGAGCTGCAGCCAGATCATGTCTGATATTCCAGTCGCATCTAGAGCTGCAGCCACATCATGTCTGATATTCCAGTCGCATCCAGAGCTGCAGCCACGTCATGTCTGATACTCCACTCACATCCAGAGCTGCAGTCACATCATGTCTGACACTCCACTCACGTCCAGAGCTGCAGCCACATTATTTCTGATACTCCACTCACATCCAGAGCTGCAGCCACATTATTTCTGATACTCCACTCACGTCCAGAGCTGCAGCCACATTTTTTCTGATACACCACTCACATCCAGAGCTGCAGTCAAACATGTCTGATACTCCACTCATATCCAGAGCTGCAGCCACGTCATGTCTGATACTGCACTCACATCCAGAGCTGCAGCCACATCATGTCTGATTCTCCACTCACATCCAGAGCTGCAGTCACATCATGTCTGATATTCCACTCATATCCAGGGCTGCAGCCACATTATGCCCTATACTCCAGTCACTTCCAAAAGTACAGCCAAATTAGGTCTGATACTCGTCACATCCGGATCTGCAGTCACATCATGTCTGATACTCCACTCACGTCCAGAGCTGCAGTCACATCATGTCTGATACTCCACTCACATCCAGAGCTGCAGTCACATCATGTCTTATACTCGAGTCACCTCTAGAGCTGCAGCCACATCATGCCCAATACTCCACTCCCATCAAGATCTGCAGTCACATCATGTCTTATACTCGAGTCACCTCTGGAGCTGCAGCCACATCATGTCTTATACTTCAGTCACATCCAGAGCTGCAGTCCCATCATGTCTGATACCCCACACACATCTAGAGCTGCATCTACATCATGTCAGATACTATAATCACATCCAGAGCTGCAGTCACATCATGTCTGATACTCCACTCACATCCAGAGCTGCAGTCACATCATGTCTGATACTCCACTCACATCCGGGGCTGCAGTCACATCATGTCTGATACTCCACTCACATCCATAGTTGCAGTCATATCATGTCTGATACTCCACTCACATCCAGAGCTGCAGTCACATCATGTCTGATACTCCACTCACATCCAGAGCTGCAGTCACATCATGTCTGATACTCCACTCACATCCAGAGCTGCAGTCACATCATGTTCCATAATCCACTCACATCTACAGCAGCAGATACATCCTGTATGACACTCCAGTCACTTCCGAAGCTACAGCCACATCATGCCCGATACTCCACTCACATCCAGAGCTGTAGTCACATTATGTTTGTTACTCCAGTGACATTAAGAGCTGCAGTCACATCATGTCTTATACTCGAGTCACCTCTAGAGCTGCAGCCACATCATGTCTGATACTTCAGTCTCATCCAGGGCTGCAGTCCCATAATGTCTGATACCCCACACACAGCTAGAGCTGCATCCACATCATGTCAGATACTCTAATCACATCCAGAGCTGCAGTCACATCATGTCTGATACTTCAGTCACATCTAGAGCTGCAGTCACATCATGTCTGATACTCCACTCACATCCATAGCTGCAGTCACATCATGTCTGATACTCCACTCACATCCAGAGCTGCAGTCACATTATGTCTGATACTCCAGTCACTTCCAGAGCTGCAGCCACATCATGTTTGTTGCTCCAGTGATATCCGGAGCTGCAGTCACATTATGTCTGATACTCCACTCACTTCAAGAGCTGCAGTCACATCATGTTTGATAAGCGCTGCGGAATAAGTTGGCGCTATACAAATAAAGATTATTATTATTATTATTATACTCCAGATACTTTCAAAGTTGCAGTCACAGCTCTGGCTGTGACTGGAGTATCACATCTTGTGACTGCAGCTCTGGAAGTGAGTGGAGTATCAGACATCATGTGACTGCAGCTCTGTATGTCACTGGAGTGATGGACATCGTGTAGCTGCAGCTCTGGGTGTGACTGGAGTATCAAACATGATGTGACTGCAGCTCTGGAAGTGACTGGAGTATCAGACATAATGAGACTGCAGCTACGGATTTCATGGAGTGTCAATCACGATGTGGCTGCAGCTTCGGATATTACTGGAGATACAAACATGGTGTGGCTGCAGCTCTGGTATGACTGGAGTATCAGAAATGATGTGACTGCAGCTCTGGCTGTGAGTGGAGTATCGGACATGATGTGACTGCAGCTCTGGTCACTGGAGCAACAAACGTGATGTGGCCACAGCTCTGGCTGTGACTGGAGTATCAGACATCATGTGACTGCAGCTCTGTATGTCACTGGAGTGATGGACATCGTGTAGCTGCAGCTCTGGGTGTGACTGGAGTATCAAACATGATGTGACTGCAGCTCTGGAAGTGAGTGGAGTATCAGACATCATGTGATTGCAGCTCTGGAAGTGAGTGGAGTATCAGACATAATGAGACTGCAGCTACGGATTTCACTGGAGTGTCAATCATGATGTGGCTGCAGCTTTGGATATTACTGGAGATACAAACATGGTGTGGCTGCAGCTCTGGTATGACTGGAGTATCAGACATGATGTGACTGCAGCTCTGGCTGTGAGTGGAGTATCGGACATGATGTGACTGCAGCTCTGGTCACTGGAGCAACAAACGTGATGTGGCCACAGCTCTGGAAGTGACTGGAGAATCAGACATGATGACGCTGCAGAACCGCTGGTGACTGGAGTATTGGACATGATGTTACTGCACTCTGAATGTGACTGGAGTATCAGACATATTTTGGCTGCAGCTCAGGAAGTGACTGGAGTATAAGACATGATGTGACTGCAGCTCTGGATGTGAGAACCAGCGGTTCTGCAGCTTCATTATGTCTGATTCTCCAGTTACTTCCAGAGCTGCAGCAACATCATGTCTGATACTCCACTCACATCCAGAACTGCAGTCACATCATGTCCGATACTCCACTGGCATTAACCCTTTGCAATCCAATTTTGGATTCAGGGTTTCCTATGGGGCTCTCTCTTTATGCCATTATACAATGGCGCTATCTGCTGGCTAGAGCCAGTACTGCGGTATGGGACATGCTGGGGAGGCCCCGACAACAGAGCAGCCAGTGATATACAGTAAGAATACCCTGCCGGACGTCTTCCGACATCGGAAGCTGTACAGCCTTCAATCAGAATGTCTTCAGACATCAGACAGTGGATTGGAAAGGGTTAAGTGAAGTATCGGACATGATGTGACTGCAGCTCTGGATGTGACCGGAATGTAAAACATGATGTGACTGCAGCTCTGGATGTGACTGGAGTGTCAAACATGATGTGACTACAGCTCTGGATGCGACTGGAGTATCAGACATGATACGGCTCCAGCTCTGGCTGTGAGTGGAGTATTGGACATGATGCGGCTCCAGCTCTGGCTGTGAGTGGAGTATTGGACATGATGTGGCTGCAGCTCTAGATGTTACTGGAGCAACAAAAATGATGTGGCTGCAGCTCTGGATGTGAGTGGAGTATCAGACATGATGTGACTACAGCTCTGGATATGACTGGAGTATCAGACATGATGTGACTACAGCTCTGGATATGACTAGAGTATCAGACATGATGTGACTACAGCTCTGGATGTGACTGGAGTATCAGACATGATGTGACTACAGCTCTGGATGTGACTGGAGTATCAGACATGATGTGGCTGCAGCTCTACATGTTACTGGAGCAACAAACATGAGGTTGCTGCAGCTCTGGAAGTAACTGGAGAATAACACAATGAAATTGCAGAACCACTGGTTCTCACATCCAGAGCTGCAATCACATCATGTCTTATACTCCAGTCACTTCCAGAGCTGTAACCAAAATATGTCCGATTTTCCAGTCACATTCGGAGTTGCAGTAACATCATGTCCGATACTCCATTCACATCCAGAGCTGTAGTCACATCATGTCCGATACTCCAGCTACTTCCAAAGCTGCAGTCACATCATGTTACTCCACTAATATCCAGAGCTGCACTCACATCATGTCTGATACTCCAGGACCATCCAAAGTCGCCCCCCCCCCCCCATGTTAACCCCTTAGTGACGGAGCTTTTTGCTTTTTTCCATTTTTGTTTTTTCCTACTCCCTTTTAATAAAATGGTATCTCCTCTATCTCTCCATCGCCGTCGCGGTCTGGGCGCTCGCTGTTTGTCGCGGTCTGGGCGCTCGCTGTTTGTCGCGGTCTGGGCGCTCGCTGTTTGTCGCGGTCTGGGCGCTCGTTGTTTGTCGCGGTCTGGGCGCTCGCTGTTTGTCGCGGTCTGGGCGCTCGCTGTTTGTCGCGGTCTGGGCGCTCGCTGTTTGTCGCGGTCTGGGCGCTCGCTGTTTGTCGCGGTCTGGGCGCTCGCTGTTTGTCGCGGTCTGGGCGCTCGCTGTTTGTCGCGGTCTGGGCGCTCGCTGTTTGTCGCGGTCCGGGCGCTCGCTGTTTTTGCGGTCCGGGTGCTCGGTGTTTGTCGCGGTCCGGGCGCTCGCTGTTTGTCGCGGTCCGGGCGCTCGCTGTTTGCCGCGGTCTGGGCGCTCGCTGCTTGTCGCGGTCTGGGCGCTCGCTGCTTGTCGCGGTCTGGGCGCTCGCTGTTTGTCGCGGTCTGGGCGCTCGCTGTTTGCCGCGGTCTGGGCGCTCGGTGTTTGTCGCGCTCTGGGCGCTCGGTGTTTGTCGCGCTCTGGGCGCTCGGTGTTTGTCGCGCTCTGGGCGCTCGGTGTTTGTCGCGGTCTGGGCGCTCGTTGTTTGTCGCGGTCTGGGCGCTCGGTGTTTGCCGCCGTCCGGGCGCTCGCTGTTTGTCGCGGTCTGGGCGCTCGTTTTTGCGGTCTGGGCGCTCGGTGTTTGTCGCGGTCTGGGCGCTCGTTGTTTGTCGCGGTCTGGGCGCTCGTTGTTTTTTGCGGTCTGGGCGCTCGGTGTTTGTCGCGGTCTGGGCGCTCGGTGTTTGCCGCGGTCTGGGCGCTCGGTGTTTGTCGCGGTCTGGGCGCTCGGTGTTTGTCGCGGTCTGGGCGCTCGTGTTTGTCGCGGTCTGGGCGCTCGTTGTTTTCGCGGTCTGGGCGCTCGTTGTTTGTCGCGGTCTGGGCGCTCGTTGTTTGTCGCGGTCTGGGCGTCGGCTGTTTGTCGCGGTCTGGGCGCTCGCTGTTTGTCGCGGTCTGGGCGTCGGCTGTTTGTCGCGGTCTGGGCGCTCGCTGTTTGTCGCGGTCTGGGCGCTCGTTGTTTGTCGCGGTCTGGGCGCTCGTTGTTTGCCGCGGTCTGGGCGCTCGTTGTTTGTCGCGGTCTGGGCGCTTGCTGTGTGTCGCGGTCTGGGCGCTCGTTGTTTGTCGCGGTCTGGGCGCTCGTGTTTGTCGCGGTCTGGGCGCTCGTTGTTTTCGCGGTCTGGGCGCTCGTTGTTTGTCGCGGTCTGGGCGCTCGCTGTGTGTCGCGGTCTGGGCGCTCGTTGTTTGTCGCGGTCTGGGCGCTCGTTGTTTGCCGCGGTCTGGGCGCTCGTTGTTTGTCGCGGTCTGGGCGCTCGCTGTGTGTCGCGGTCTGGGCGCTCGTTGTTTGTCGCGGTCTGGGCGCTCGCTGTGTGTCGCGGTCTGGGCGCTCGCTGTTTGTCGCGGTCTGGGCGTTCGTTGTTTGTCGCGGTCTGGGCGCTCGCTGTTTGTCGCGGTCTGGGCGCTCGGTGTGTGTCGCGGTCTGGGCGCTCGCTGTTTGTCGCCGTCTGGGCGCTCGCTGTTTGTCGCCGTCTGGGCGCTCGGTCTTTGTCGCGGTCTGGGCGCTCGGTGTTTGTCGCGGTCTGGGCGCTCGTTGTTTGTCGCGGTCTGGGCGCTCGGTGTTTGCTGCGGTCTGGGCGCTCGTTGTTTGTCGCGGTCTGGGCGCTCGCTGTTTGTCGCGGTCTGGGCGCTCGCTGTTTGTCGCGGTCTGGGCGCTCGCTGTTTGTCGCGGTCTGGGCGCTCGCTGTTTGTCGCGGTCTGGGCGCTCGTTGTTTTCTCGCGGTCTGGGCGCTCGGTGTTTGCTGCGGTCTGGGCGCTCGCTGTTTGTCGCGGTCTGGGCGCTCGCTGTTTGTCGCGGTCTGGGCGCTCGTTGTTTGTCGCGGTCTGGGCGCTCGTTGTTTGTCGCGGTCTGGGCGCTCGGTGTTTGTCGCGGTCTGGGCGCTCGTTGTTTTTGCGGTCTGGGCGCTCGTTGTTTGTCGCGGTCTGGGCGCTCGTTGTTTTTTGCGGTCTGGGCGCTCGGTGTTTGTCGCGGTCTGGGCGCTCGGTGTTTGCCGCGGTCTGGGCGCTCGGTGTTTGTCGCGGTCTGGGCGCTCGGTGTTTGTCGCGGTCTGGGCGCTCGTGTTTGTCGCGGTCTGGGCGCTCGTTGTTTTCGCGGTCTGGGCGCTCGTTGTTTGTCGCGGTCTGGGCGCTCGTTGTTTGTCGCGGTCTGGGCGTCGGCTGTTTGTCGCGGTCTGGGCGCTCGCTGTTTGTCGCGGTCTGGGCGTCGGCTGTTTGTCGCGGTCTGGGCGCTCGCTGTTTGTCGCGGTCTGGGCGCTCGTTGTTTGTCGCGGTCTGGGCGCTCGTTGTTTGCCGCGGTCTGGGCGCTCGTTGTTTGTCGCGGTCTGGGCGCTTGCTGTGTGTCGCGGTCTGGGCGCTCGTTGTTTGTCGCGGTCTGGGCGCTCGTGTTTGTCGCGGTCTGGGCGCTCGTTGTTTTCGCGGTCTGGGCGCTCGTTGTTTGTCGCGGTCTGGGCGCTCGCTGTGTGTCGCGGTCTGGGCGCTCGTTGTTTGTCGCGGTCTGGGCGCTCGTTGTTTGCCGCGGTCTGGGCGCTCGTTGTTTGTCGCGGTCTGGGCGCTCGCTGTGTGTCGCGGTCTGGGCGCTCGTTGTTTGTCGCGGTCTGGGCGCTCGCTGTGTGTCGCGGTCTGGGCGCTCGCTGTTTGTCGCGGTCTGGGCGTTCGTTGTTTGTCGCGGTCTGGGCGCTCGCTGTTTGTCGCGGTCTGGGCGCTCGGTGTGTGTCGCGGTCTGGGCGCTCGCTGTTTGTCGCCGTCTGGGCGCTCGCTGTTTGTCGCCGTCTGGGCGCTCGGTCTTTGTCGCGGTCTGGGCGCTCGGTGTTTGTCGCGGTCTGGGCGCTCGTTGTTTGTCGCGGTCTGGGCGCTCGGTGTTTGCTGCGGTCTGGGCGCTCGTTGTTTGTCGCGGTCTGGGCGCTCGCTGTTTGTCGCGGTCTGGGCGCTCGCTGTTTGTCGCGGTCTGGGCGCTCGCTGTTTGTCGCGGTCTGGGCGCTCGCTGTTTGTCGCGGTCTGGGCGCTCGTTGTTTTCTCGCGGTCTGGGCGCTCGGTGTTTGCTGCGGTCTGGGCGCTCGCTGTTTGTCGCGGTCTGGGCGCTCGCTGTTTGTCGCGGTCTGGGCGCTCGTTGTTTGTCGCGGTCTGGGCGCTCGTTGTTTGTCGCGGTCTGGGCGCTCGGTGTTTGTCGCGGTCTGGGCGCTCGTTGTTTTTGCGGTCTGGGCGCTCGTTGTTTTTGCGGTCTGGGCGCTCGTTGGTTTTTGCGGGACGAGTTGTGTTTTTCAGTGGTGCTATTTATTGTACCGTATAATGGACTGAAAAACTTTTAAAAAATTCTTAGCGGAGAGAAATGGAAAAAAAAAAAAAAACACATTCCGCCATCTTTCGATCGTCTTGTTTCTACGGCGCACAAACTGCACCAAAAGCGACCTGATATTGTTATTCTGCGGGTCAGTACGATTACTACGATACCAAACTTATATAGGATTTTTTTTTGCTGTAGTACTTGTATTTTTTTTTATTTTTTTTAAGATATTTAATTTTTTCCAATTATTTTCTGCCGCCATCTTCTGCGCACGATAACTTTTTTATTTTTCCGTCGACGTAGTTGAGCGAGGGCTCATTTTTTGCGGGACGTCCTGAAGTTTCTGATAGTATTAATTAGGAATACATACAACTTTTTGATCGTTTTCTATTGCATTTTTTCTGGTAGACAGGGTAACTAAAAAAGTGCATTTCTGGCGTTCTTTATTTTTTTTTTTTCGGACGGCGTTCACCGTGCAGAAAAAATAATGCGCTACTTTGATAGATCGGACTTTTACGGACGCAGCGATACCAAATACATATTTTTATTTTATTATTTAGATTTTTTAATAGATATGGCAAAAGGGGGTGATTTAAACTTTTAGAACTTTTTTTTTTTTTTTTTACAATTTAAAAAAACTTTATTGATCTTTTTTCTTACTTTACTTTGAAGTCCCCCTGGGGGACTTTAACATGTGATGCTTTGATCGCTCCTGCAGTATCGCTTTGATCGCTCCTGCTATAGCATTACGTCATACTGCTTTTTTACAGGCACTCTATGAAGCCACCCTGTGTGGATGGCTTGATAGGCAGCCCTGGGGCCATTCATTAGGCCCCCGGCTGCCATGACACCTGCACGGATCCCCCAATCTCACCGCGCGTAGGGGGGGGGGGGGGGGGGGTGCAGTTCGGGGGATTTAAATGCCGCTGTCAGAATTGACAGCGCCATTTAAAGGGTTAAAGGGTTCGGCTATTGCCCGCGGGTGTCAGCTGTAATAAACAGCTGAGGGCCGTGCTGTATGAAGGGAGATAGCGCCGCTACCTACCTCCATACACGTCCTGCAGCTGCAGGACGTAAAAACACTATAGGGTGGTCACTAAGGGGTTAATACAGTAACAATGCGTTGGGCCAAAAAATCCCCCCCCCCCCCAATGTGGATCCAGAGGAAGGTAGAAAAACACCCCAATGAGGTAGAAGACAGTTATCCGTATTGAAGGGCAAAGACCCCCTCCAGACTGGAATCTGGTAATGCGAATAATCCCCGAATCCCCGACCCTCCCGAGTAATCAGCGATATAACATGCAGTATTGTAAGACTCAAGGAGGACGTCCAGAACCGCTTATATTGTATCACCATCACCGCGTCCTCAGGAGAGAGGTCCACAGTCTCACTGCTCTTACAGTAAAGAACCCCCTTCTATCATCTAGATGTAGAGAGCGCCCCCTTCTTACAGTCTTAGGTATAATAGATGATGTGAGAGATCTCTGTACTGACCCCTGATATATCTATACATAGTTATTAGAGCGCCCCCTTGTTACAGTCCTGGGTATAATAGATGATGGGAGAGATCTCTGTCCTGACCCCGATATATCTATACATAGTTATTAGAGCGCCCCCTTGTTACAGTCCTGGGTATAATAGAGGATGGGAGAGATCTCTGTACTGACCCCTGATATATTATACACAGTTATTAGAGCGCCCCCTTGTTACAGTCCTGGGTATAATAGATGATGAGAGAGATCTCTGTATTGACCCCTGATATATCTATACATGGTTATTAGAGCGCCCCCTTGTCACAGTCCTGGGTATAATAGAGGATGAGAGAGATCTCTGTACTGACCCCTGATATATTATACACAGTTATTAGAGCGCCCCCTTGTTACAGTCCTGTGTATAATAGATGACGGGAGAGATCTCTGTACTGACCCCTGATATATTATACATAGTTATTAGAGTGCCCCCTTGTTACAGTCCTGGGTATAATAGATGATGGGAGAGATCTCTGTACTGACCCATGATATATTATACATAGTTATTAGAGCGCCCCCTTGTTACAGTCCTGGGTATAATAGATGATGGGAGAGATCTCTGTACTGACCCCTGATTTATCTGTACATAGTTATTAGAGCGCCCCTTGTTACAGTCCTGGGTATAATACATGATGGGAGAGATCTCTGTACTGACCCCTGATATATTATACATAGTTATTAGAGCTCCCCCTTGTTACAGTCCTGGGTATAATAGATGATGGGAGAGATCTCTGTACTGACCCCTGATATATTATACACAGTTATTAGAGCGCCCCCTTGTTACAGTCCTGGGTATAATAGATGATGAGAGAGATCTCTGTATTGACCCCTGATATATCTATACATGGTTATTAGAGCGCCCCCTTGTCACAGTCCTGGGTATAATAGAGGATGAGAGAGATCTCTGTACTGACCCCTGATATATTATACACAGTTATTAGAGCGCCCCCTTGTTACAGTCCTGTGTATAATAGATGACGGGAGAGATCTCTGTACTGACCCCTGATATATTATACATAGTTATTAGAGTGCCCCCTTGTTACAGTCCTGGGTATAATAGATGATGGGAGAGATCTCTGTACTGACCCATGATATATTATACATAGTTATTAGAGCGCCCCCTTGTTACAGTCCTGGGTATAATAGATGATGGGAGAGATCTCTGTACTGACCCCTGATTTATCTGTACATAGTTATTAGAGCGCCCCTTGTTACAGTCCTGGGTATAATACATGATGGGAGAGATCTCTGTACTGACCCCTGATATATTATACATAGTTATTAGAGCTCCCCCTTGTTACAGTCCTGGGTATAATAGATGATGGAGAGATCTCTGTACTGACCCCTGATATATTATACATAGTTATTAGAGCGCCCCCTTGTTACAGTCCTGGGTATAATAGATGATGGGAGAGATCTCTGTACTGACCCCTGGTATATTATACATAGTTATAAGAGCGCCCCCTTGTTACAGTCCTGGGTATAATAGATGATGGGAGAGATCTCTGTACTGACCCCTGATATATTATACATAGTTATTAGAGTGCCCCCTTGTTACAGTCCTGGGTATAATAGATGATGGGAGAGATCTCTGTACTGACCCCTGATATATGTATACATAGTTATTAGAGCGCCCCCTTGTTACAGTCCTGGGTATAATAGATAATGGGAGAGATCTCTGTAATGACCCCTGATATATCTATACATAGTTATTAGAGCGCCCCCTTGTTACAGTCCTGGGTATAATAGATGATGGGAGAGATCTCTGTACTGACCCCTGATATATCTATACATAGTTATTAGAGCGCCCCCTTGTTACAGTCCTGGGTATAATAGATGATGGAAGAGATCTCTGTACTGACTCCTGATATATCTATACATAGTTATTAGAGCACCCCCTTGTTACAGTCCTGGGTATAATAGATGATGGGAGAGATCTCTGTACTGACCCGTGATATATCTGTACATAGTTATTAGAGCGCCCCTTGTTACAGTCCTGGGTATAATACATGATGGGAGAGATCTCTGTACTGACCCCTGATATATTATACATAGTTATTAGAGCTCCCCCTTGTTACAGTCCTGGGTATAATAGATGATGGGAGAGATCTCTGTACTGACCCCTGATATATTATACATAGTTATTAGAGCGCCCCCTTGTTACAGTCCTGGGTATAATAGATGATGGGAGAGATCTCTGTACTGACCCCTGATATATTATACATAGTTATTAGAGTGCCCCCTTGTTACAGTCCTGGGTATAATAGATGATGGGAGAGATCTCTGTACTGACCCCTGATATATGTATACATAGTTATTAGAGCGCCCCCTTGTTACAGTCCTGGGTATAATAGATAATGGGAGAGATCTCTGTATTGACCCCTGATATATTATACATAGTTATTAGAGCGCCCTCTTGTTACAGTCCTGGGTATAATAGATGATGGGAGAGATCTCTGTACTGACCCCTGATATATCTATACATAGTTATTAGAGCGCCC
Source organism: Eleutherodactylus coqui (assembly GCF_035609145.1). Classification (NCBI taxonomy): domain Eukaryota; kingdom Metazoa; phylum Chordata; class Amphibia; order Anura; family Eleutherodactylidae; genus Eleutherodactylus; species Eleutherodactylus coqui. Next base: position 535,184,395 of record NC_089837.1, on the reverse strand, counting down.
CCTTGTTACAGTCCTGGGTATAATAGATGATGGGAGAGATCTCTGTACTGACCCCTGATATATCTATACATAGTTATTAGAGTGCCCCCTTGTTACTGTCCTGGGTATAATAGATGGTGGGAGAGATCTCTGTACCGACCCCTGATATATCTATACATAGTTATTAGAGCGCCCCCTTGTTACAGTCCTGGGTATAATAGATGATGGGAGAGATCTCTGTACTGACCCGTGATATATCTGTACATAGTTATTAGAGCGCCCCTTGTTACAGTCCTGGGTATAATACATGATGGGAGAGATCTCTGTACTGACCCCTGATATATTATACATAGTTATTAGAGCTCCCCCTTGTTACAGTCCTGGGTATAATAGATGATGGGAGAGATCTCTGTACTGACCCCTGATATATTATACATAGTTATTAGAGCGCCCCCTTGTTACAGTCCTGGGTATAATAGATGATGGGAGAGATCTCTGTACTGACCCCTGATATATTATACATAGTTATTAGAGTGCCCCCTTGTTACAGTCCTGGGTATAATAGATGATGGGAGAGATCTCTGTACTGACCCCTGATATATCTATACATAGTTATTAGAGCGCCCCCTTGTTACAGTCCTGGGTATAATAGATGATGGGAGAGATCTCTGTACTGACCCCTGATATATCTATACATAGTTATTAGAGCGCCCCCTTGTTACAGTCCTGGGTATAATAGATGATGGGAGAGATCTCTGTACTGACCCCTGATATATCTATACATAGTTATTAGAGCGCCCCCTTGTTACAGTCCTGGGTATAATATATGATGGAAGAGCTCTCCGTACTGACCCCTGATATATTATACAGAGTTATTTCTTTGCCACCAAGCCTACTTTTTTCAAAACGAAATAACCCTAGTTTGATATCCTCTCTGGGTATTGCAGTTCGCCCATTCAGTTTATTACTTTACTTGCCCTTTTTATACCCACTCAAGCTCTGATATGTTCTCCTTGAGCCCTGGTGCCCAAAGCTGTCCACAATATTCCATGTGTGGTCTGACCAGTGACTTGTGAAGAGGAAGAACAATGTTCCCATCATGCGCCCCTAGACCTCTTCTGATGTCCCCCATGATTCTATTTGCCTTGGCAGCAGCTGCCTGACACTGGTTGCTCCAGTTAAGCTTACAGTTTTAAACCCCCCAGTCCTTCTCCATGTCGGTGTCCCCAGCGGTTTCCCATTTAGTGTGTAATGGTGACATGTATTTCCTGCCTGTGTGCAGAACCTCACATGTATCAGTGTTCCCCCTCAGCTGACATTTTTCTGCCCCCAACTTATCCAGATGCTCTTGCGCCATGCTTTTTAAATAAATCTTATGCTTTCCCATGGATCCACGGTACGGCGTCAGTTGTGGCCGGGCTGTGGTTTGGACGACTTTCATTGACTTCAATGGAAGCTGACCATGTGGGAAACCACAGAAAAGGGAGCAGGCTGCATTTTTTTACCACGCGTGCGATCCGCTTGCCTGCGAAAAAATTACATCCACAGGTATTTAATTACCTGTGGATGTCCAGTAAATATCTATTGGCATATTGAACTGCCAATCATCCATGCAGGTGACCCGCACAGATTCCACAATTCAATTATGTCCGTGGACATGAGGCCTTATTGGAGAGTTTACGTTATCACTCTGCATCTCATCTGACATCTCATTTTCCTCTGTGCATACACTGGAGAAAAAACTATTTAATAGATTTGCTTTCTCCTCATCACCCTCTACCATTTCTCCTACATTATTTATTAAAGGGCCAGCACTTTGAGAATTAATCTTATTAATTAATCTTAAAATTACTGTTTATATAATTGAAGAACAGTTTGGGGTTAGTTTTGCTCTCTTTGGTAATAAGTCTCTTTGTCTCCATCTTTGTTGTTTTATCTGATTTTTGCATAATTTATTTTTTTTCTTATAGGTCTTTAGTGCTTCTTTGCTGCCTTTTTATTTTAGAAGTTTAAACGGCATGCTGCAGCATAATCTGAGGCTGTGCCCAGCGGCGGTGTGTACCTGCCATTATGCTTCTTCATCTGTACTGCGATTGGTCCACACGGTTTACCATTGGACATGCGCAGCATAGTTAATTTTTCTAAAACTCCTGATGTCAATTGCGGATCGGTTGGCTTCCATTAACTTCACGCCGTCTGCATGAAATCCGCACAAAAATCGATCATGTTGCAAATTTTATTCCGCAAGTTACAAATCTCTGTCCGCTCGTGTAGGTGGACATACGGACGCTCCATTGGTTTGAATTGGTGTGACATGCAGTGGATCGTCCACATGGAAGACTATCACGGATTCTCCAATTTAAACCCTGTCATGTGCCGGCGGCCTAAGTAACTAGGATGTTAGTAACCTTCCCCATTTATTGTCCGTGCTCTTATTCCTGAGGACATTCTCCCAGTCAGTGAGGTGAAGGCCGTCTCTGAGCTGATGGAACTTGGCCTTCCTAAAGTTTTGTATTTTTGTAGCTCCTCTATAAAACTCTCTCTTGAAAGACAAGTGGAAATGTATATTCTGGTCACTATTTCCCCGATGCCCCCGCCTGCACCCCTATTATTCTATCAGGTCTGTTGGTTAGTATTAAGTCCACAATGGCCGTCCCTCTAGTCGGGTCCTCTACAAGTTGGGTAATTATCTTTAGCAATTGACAGGAAGTCGTTACCTTCATGAGATCCGCAGGTTTCGGCTTCCCAGTTTATATCTGTCTAGTTACAGTCCCCCATAATAATGACCTTCTTGTGATTTGCTGCTTCATCTATTTGCCTCAGTAATAGATGTTCAGCGGCTTCTGTTATATTTGGGGTCTATCTCTCTGTATCTCCACCTAGAGACCCCAAAGGTTCACCTCCCCCCATACATCTTTCCATAATGCGGGCTTTACACAGGGTTTTACATAAAGACAAGCCCCCCAGCCCTCTTTCTGGCTGTTAGGTTCTCTTCACAGCAGAGTGTAACCCTGTAAGTTCACCACTCAGTCACAGCGTTTATCCAGCCAGGTCTCCGATATTCCCACTATGTCGTAGTTTTCATCAGACAATATTACTTCTAGCATTAGAAGTAGAATGCTCCGAGCAAACCGAAGGAAAACACTTGGTGCATGCGTACGTCATGGCAAGAGATGTTCCCAGCAACTATAGAGAGCCTCAACATCAAGACTGCCTTACTAATTGAAACTCCCTCAAGATGTCTTATTACGTCCATCGTGTCACGGACGTCAGAGGGGAGGGCTTCAACAAAAGGGCGTAAAATTCTATCAAGGTAAATGCTGGAGTTCTGACAGAGACAGCCAATGCCAGAAACTATGATGTCTGCTCTGGTACCCCACTAGTAATGGTGACCCCTCCAATACTGCTCCCTGTGGTACCCCACTAGTAATGGTGACCCCTCCAATACTGCCCTCTGTGGTACCTCACTAGTAATGGTGACCCCCTCCAATACTGCCCTCTGTGGTACCCCACTAGTAATGGTGACCCCTCCAATACTGCCCTCTGATGGTACCCCACTAGTAATGGTGACCCCTCCAATACTGCCCTCTGATGGTACCCCACTAGTAATGGTGACCCCTCCAATACTGCCCTCTGTGGTATCTCACTAGTAATGGTGACCCCTCCAATACTGCGCTCTGTGGTACCTCACTAGTAATGTTGACCCCTCCAATACTGCCCTCTGATGGTACCCCACTAGTAATGGTGACCCCTCCAATACTGCCCTCTGTGGTACCTCACTAGTAATGGTGACCCCTCCAATACTGCCCTCTGTGGTACCCCACTAGTAATGGTGACCCCTCCAATACTGCACTCTGTGGTACCCCACTAGTAATGGTGACCCCTCCAATACTGCTCCCTGTGGTACCCCACTAGTAATGGTGACCCCTCCAATACTGCCCTCTGATGGTACCCCACTAGTAATGGTGACCCCTTCAATACTGCCCTCTGTGGTACCCCACTAGTAATGGTGACCCCTCCAATACTGTGCTCTGTGGTACCTCACTAGTAATGGTCAGCCTCTCAAATACTGCCATCTGTGGTACCTCACTAGTAATGGTGACCCCTCCAATACTGCCATCTGTGGTACCCCACTAGTAATGGTGACCCCTCCAATACTGCTCCCTGTGGTACCCCACTAGTAATGGTGACCCCTCCAATACTGCTCCCTGTGGTACCCCACTAGTAAGGGTGACCCCTCCAATACTGCCCTCTGTGGTACCTCACTAGTAATGGTGACCCTCTCCAATATTGTCCCCTTTGGTACCTCACTAGTAATGGTGACCCTCTCCAATAATACCCTCTGTGGTACCTAACTCGTAATGGTGACCCTCTCCAAAATTGCCCTCTGTGGTACCTCACTATTAATGGTGACCCCTCCAATACTGCCCTCTGTGGTACCCCACTAGTAATGGTGACCCCTCCAATACTGCACTCTGTGGTACCCCACTAGTAATGGTGACCCCTCCAATACTGCTCCCTGTGGTACCCCACTAGTAATGGTGACCCCTCCAATACTGCCCTCTGATGGTACCCCACTAGTAATGGTGACCCCTTCAATACTGCCCTCTGTGGTACCCCACTAGTAATGGTGACCCCTCCAATACTGTGCTCTGTGGTACCTCACTAGTAATGGTCAGCCTCTCAAATACTGCCATCTGTGGTACCCCACTAGTAATGGTGACCCCTCCAATACTGCTCCCTGTGGTACCCCACTAGTAATGGTGACCCCTCCAATACTGCTCCCTGTGGTACCCCACTAGTAAGGGTGACCCCTCCAATACTGCCCTCTGTGGTACCTCACTAGTAATGGTGACCCTCTCCAATATTGTCCCCTTTGGTACCTCACTAGTAATGGTGACCCTCTCCCATAATACCCTCTGTGGTACCTAACTCGTAATGGTGACCCTCTCCAAAATTGCCCTCTGTGGTACCTCACTATTAATGGTGACCCTCTCCAATACTACCCTCTGTGGCACCTCACTATTAATGGTGACCTCTCCAATACTGCGCTCTGTGGTACCCCACTAGTAATGGTGACCCCTCTAATACTGCGCTCTGTGGTACCCCACTAGTAATGGTGACCCCCTCTAATACTGCGCTCTGTGGTACCCCACTAGTAATGGTGACCCCTCTAATACTGCTCTCTGTGGTACCTCACTAGTAATGGTGACCCTCTCCAATAATACCCTCTGTGGTACCCCACTAGTAATGGTGACCCCTCCAATACTGCGCTCTGTGATACCTCACTAGGAATGGTGACCCCCTCCAAAACTGCCCTCTGTGGTACCTCACTAGTAATGTGACCCCTCCAATACTGCGCTCTGTGGTACCCAACAAGTAATGGTGACCCCTCCAATACTGCCCTCTGTGGTACCTCACTAGTAATAGTCAGCCTCTCAAATACTGCCATCTGTGGTACCCCACTAGTAATGGTGACCCCTCCAATACTGCCCTTTGTGGTCCCTCACTAGTAATGTTGACCCTCTTTGATACTGCCCTCTGTGGTACCTCACTAGTAATGGTGACCCATCCAATACTGCCCTCTCTGGTACCCCACTAGTAATGGTGACCCTCTCCAATACTGCCCTCTCTGGTACCACACTAGTAATGGTGACCCCTCCAATACTGCCCTCTCTGGTACCACACTAGTAATGGTGACCCCTCCAATACTACCCTCTGTGGTACCCCAAGAGTAATGGTGACTCCTCCAATACTGCCCTCTTTGGTACCTAACTAGTAATGGTGACCCCTCCAATACTGCCCCCTGTAGTACCCCACTAGTAATGGTGACCCCTCCAATACTACCCTCTGTGGTACCCCACTAGTAATGGTGACCCCTCCAATACGGCCCTCTGTGGTACCTAACTAGTAATGGTGACCCCCTCCAATACTGCCCTCTGTGGTACCCCACTAGTAATGGTGACCCCTCCAATACTACCCTCTGTGGCACCCCACTAGTAATGGTGACCCCTCCAATACGGCCCTCTGTGGTACCTAACTAGTAATGGTGACCCCCTCCAATACTGCCCTCTGTGGTTCCCCACTAGTAATGATGACCCCTCCAATACTACCCTCTGTGGTACCCCACTAGTAACTCCTGGAATAATGCTCACTGTAATATCCCCCTTGTAACACCTCCAATACTGTCCCTGGGGTACCTGGCCAGTAATGGTGACCCTCTCCAATACTACCCTCTGTGGCACCTCACTAGTAATGATGACCTCTCCAATACTGCCCTCTGTGGTACCTCACTAGTAATGGTGACCCCTCCAATACTGCACTCTGTGGTACCCCACTAATAATGGTGACCCCTCTAATACTGCGCTCCGTGGTACCTCACTAGTAATGGTGACCCCCCCAATACTGCGCTCTGTGATTCCTCACTAGTAATGGTGACCCCTCCAATACTACCCTCCGTGGTACCTAACTAGTAATGGTGACCCCTCCAATACTGCCCTCTGTGGTACCTCACTAGTAATGGTGACCCCTCCAATACTGCCCTCTGTGGTACCTCACTAGTAATGGTGACCCCTCCAATACTGCCCTCTGTGGTACCTCACTAGTAATGGTGACCCTCTCGAATATTATCCCCCGTGGTACCCCACTAGTAATGGTGACCCCTCCAATACTGCCCTCTGTGGTACCCCACTAGTAATGGTGACCCCTCCAATACTGCCCTCTGTGGTACCTCACTAGTAATGGTGACCTCTCCAATACTGCCATCTGTGGTACCTCACTAGTAACTCCTGGAATACTGCTCACTGTTATATCCCACTAGTAATGATGACCCCTCCAATACTGCGCTCTGTGGTACCTCACTAGTAATGGTGACCCCTCCAATACTGCCATCTGTGGTACCTCACTAGTAACTCCTGGAATACTGCTCACTGTAATATCCCCCTTGTAACACCTCTAATACTGTCCCTGGGGTACCTGGCCAGTAATGCTGACCTTTCCAATAATGTGCCATGTGGTGCCCCACTAGCATCCCCTCTAATACTGCCCCTGTGAAACTTACCAGTACAGTGACCACTTCCATAATGACCCCTGTGGTACCCCACTATTAACGGTAACAACTCTATTACTTCCCCCTGTGGTACCTCACTAGTAATGGTGACCCCTCCAATACTGCGCTCTGTGGTACCCCACTAGTAATGGTGACCCTCTCCAATACTGACCGCTGTGGTACCCCACTAGTAACGGTGACAACTCTATTACTTCCCCCTGTGGTATTTCACTAGTAAAGTTAACCCCTCCAATACTGACTGCTGTGTTACCTCACCAGTAATGGTGACCACTCCAATACTGCCATCTGTGGTACCCCACTAGTAATGGTGACCCATCCAATACTGCCCTTTGTGGTCCCTCACTAGTAATGTTGACCCTCTTCGATACTGCCCTCTGTGGTACCCCACTAGTAATGGTGACCCATCCAATACTGCCCTCTCTGGTACCCCACTAGTAATAGTGACCCCTCCAATACTACCCTCTGTGGAACCCCACTAGTAATGGTGACCCCTCCAATACTGCCCTCTGTGGTACCTAACTAGTAATGGTGACCCCTCCAATACTGCCCTTTGTGGTACCCCACTAGTAATGGTGACCCCTCCAATACTGCCCTCTGTGGTACCTCACTAGTAATTGTGACCCTCTCCAATACTGCCCTCTGTGGTACCTCACTAGTAATGGTGACCCTCTTCGATACTGCCCTCTGTGCTACCCCACTAGTAATGGTGACCGTCTCCAATACTGCCCTCTGTGGTACCTCACTAGTAATAGTGACCCTCTCGAATATTGTCCCCCGTGGTACCCCACTAGTAATGGTGACCCCTCCAATACTGCCCTCTGTGGTACCTCACTAGTAATGGTGACCACTCCAATACTGCCCTTTGTGGTCCCTCACTAGTAATGTTGACCCTCTTCGATACTGCCCTCTGTGGTACCTCACTAGTAATGGTGACCCATCCAATACTGCCCTCTCTGGTACCCCACTAGTAATGGTGACCCCTCCAATACTACCCTCTGTGGTACCCCACTAGTAATGGTGACCCCTCCAATACTGCCCTCTGTGGTACCTCACTAGTAATGGTGACCCTCTCCAATACTGCCCTCTGTGGTACCTCACTAGTAATAGTGACCCTCTCGAATATTGTCCCCCGTGGTACCCCACTAGTAATGGTGACCCCTCCAATAAAGCCCTCTGTGGTACCTCACTAGTAATAGTGACCCTCTCGAATATTGTCCCCCGTGGTACCCCACTAGTAATGGTGACCCCTACAATACTGCCCTCTGTGGTACCTCACTAGTAATGGTGACCACTCCAATACTGCCCTTTGTGGTCCCTCACTAGTAATGTTGACCCTCTTCGATACTGCCCTCTGTGGTACCTCACTAGTAATGGTGACCCATCCAATACTGCCCTCTCTGGTACCCCACTAGTAATGGTGACCCCTCCAATACTACCCTCTGTGGTACCCCACTAGTAATGGTGACCCCTCCAATACTACCCTCTGTGGTACCCCACTAGTAATGATGACCCTCTTCGATACTGCCCTCTGTGCTACCCCACTAGTAATGGTGACCGTCTCCAATACTGCCCTCTGTGGTACCTCACTAGTAATAGTGACCCTCTCGAATATTGTCCCCCGTGGTACCCCACTAGTAATGGTGACCCCTCCAATACTGCCCTCTGTGGTACCTCACTAGTAATGGTGACCACTCCAATACTGCCCTTTGTGGTCCCTCACTAGTAATGTTGACCCTCTTCGATACTGCCCTCTGTGGTACCTCACTAGTAATGGTGACCCATCCAATACTGCCCTCTCTGGTACCCCACTAGTAATGGTGACCCCTCCAATACTACCCTCTGTGGTACCCCACTAGTAATGGTGACCCCTCCAATACTGCCCTCTGTGGTACCTAACTAGTAATGGTGACCCCTCCAATACTGCCCTTTGTGGTACCCCACTAGTAATGGTGACCCCTCCAATACTGCCCTCTGTGGTACCTCACTAGTAATTGTGACCCTCTCCAATACTGCCCTCTGTGGTACCTCACTAGTAATGGTGACCCTCTTCGATACTGCCCTCTGTGCTACCCCACTAGTAATGGTGACCGTCTCCAATACTGCCCTCTGTGGTACCTCACTAGTAATAGTGACCCTCTCGAATATTGTCCCCCGTGGTACCCCACTAGTAATGGTGACCCCTCCAATACTGCCCTCTGTGGTACCTCACTAGTAATGGTGACCACTCCAATACTGCCCTTTGTGGTCCCTCACTAGTAATGTTGACCCTCTTCGATACTGCCCTCTGTGGTACCTCACTAGTAATGGTGACCCATCCAATACTGCCCTCTCTGGTACCCCACTAGTAATGGTGACCCCTCCAATACTACCCTCTGTGGTACCCCACTAGTAATGGTGACCCCTCCAATACTGCCCTCTGTGGTACCTCACTAGTAATGGTGACCCTCTCCAATACTGCCCTCTGTGGTACCTCACTAGTAATAGTGACCCTCTCGAATATTGTCCCCCGTGGTACCCCACTAGTAATGGTGACCCCTCCAATAAAGCCCTCTGTGGTACCTCACTAGTAATAGTGACCCTCTCGAATATTGTCCCCCGTGGTACCCCACTAGTAATGGTGACCCCTACAATACTGCCCTCTGTGGTACCTCACTAGTAATGGTGACCACTCCAATACTGCCCTTTGTGGTCCCTCACCAGTAATGTTGACCCTCTTCGATACTGCCCTCTGTGGTACCTCACTAGTAATGGTGACCCATCCAATACTGCCCTCTCTGGTACCCCACTAGTAATGGTGACCCCTCCAATACTACCCTCTGTGGTACCCCACTAGTAATGGTGACCCCTCCAATACTACCCTCTGTGGTACCCCACTAGTAATGATGACCCCTCCAATACTGTGCTCTGTGGTACCCCACTAGTAACTCCTGGAATACTGCTCACTGTTATATCCCACTTGTAACACCTCTAATACTGTCCCTGGGGTACCTGGCCAGTAATGGTGACCCTCTCCAATACTCCCCTCTGTGGCACCTCACTAGTAATGGTGACCCCTCCAATACTGCCCTCTGTGGTACCTCACTAGTAATGGTGACCCCTCCAATACTGCCCTCTGTGGTACCCCACTAGTAATGGTGACCCCTCCAATACTGCCCTCTGTGGTACCTCACTAGTAATGGTGACCCCTCCAATACTGCACTCTGTGGTACCCCACTAGAAATGGTGACCCCTCTAATACTGCGCTCCGTGGTACCTCACTAGTAATGGTGACCACTCCAATACTGCCCTTTGTGGTCCCTCACTAGTAATGGTGCCCCCCCCCCAATACTGCCCTTTGTGGTACCTCACTAGTAATGGTGACCCCTCCAAAACTGCCCTCTGTGGTACCCCACTAGTAATGGTGGCCCCCCCAATACTGCGCTCTGTGATACCTCACTAGTAATGGTGACCCCTCCAAAACTGCCCTCTGTGGTACCCAACAAGTAATGGTGACTCCTCCAATACTACCCTCCGTGGTACCTAACTAGTAATGGTGACCCCTCCAATACTGCCCTCTGTGGTACCTCACTAGTAATGGTGACCCCTCCAATACTGCCCTTTGTGGTACCTCACTAGTAATGGTGACCCTCTCCAATACTGCCCTCTGTGGTACCCCACTAGTAATGGTGACCCCTCCAATACTGACTGCTGTGGTACCCTACTAGTAAAGTTAACCCCTCCAATACTGCCATCTGTGGTACCCCATTAGTAATGGTGACCCCTCCAATACTGCCATCTGTGGCACCCCACTAGTAATGGTAACCCCTCCAATACTGACTGCTGTGGTACCTCACTAGTAATGGTAACCCCTCCAATACTGACTGCTGTGGTACCCCACTAGTAATGGTAACCCCTCCAATACTGACTGCTGTGGTACCCCACTAGTAATCCCTCCAAATCTACCCCCTGTTGGAGAGGTAATGGAGGAGTCACTACCCCCTTTAGCACGCCAATAGTAACGGTGACAACTCTATTATTCCCCCTGTTGTACCCCACGAATAAAAGTGACCCCTCCTATATACGCGGAGATCGCAACAGTGGCCTCCACTCCTTGAGCTCACTAAGGGACGTGGACAGGAAGGGTTTGGTGAGGACCCCCGTGCTCATCGTGGGGCTCCTCTGGGGTCTGCAGACGCACATCGTTGTTTCTCCTCACCATTCAATATTGTGGTGGAAGCCTCTAGATCAGCTGGGAGTAATGAAGCCCCCGACTGCCGCCCAGTCACCCTACAGACACCCTATGTACAATAATGTGTGGCAGCTCCATGTGAGGTCGGCGCATTCCTGCTGCAGCCCTCCTCTGATTACATGGTATGCTCCATCAGGGTCTGTATTCTAGCGAGTCTCTCCATAATATGGGGGATGTGTGGCCCCAACATTCACTGAGTCCTTATGACGGGCCCCCAGTGTTATATATGGCAGGCTGTGGGGGCCACCAGGAGCTTCATATAAACCTCCTGCACCCCAGTGCACCCCCAAAGTGTAGGATGGTCAGCAACTGATAAATAGCGCCACATATAATACATGTGACCGATCCTAACAAGACACTCATTAGGGCACAGCAGAAAAATGGTGCAATATGGTGCTCAAACATTACATGAAAGGGGCGTGGTCAGAAAACCCCTCCCCCTCACCAACAGCAGCTTTAGATTTGGGGTCTATTTCTTAGACAGCCCCTCCAGGTGAGATTTTTGCTCTTACTGTGGTGCAGTCTTAGGCATAGTGAAAAGCTGCAGCTGCATCCCCCTCCTCCCCTCTCACAGCATGCAGTCTTGCAGAGACAGAGAGAAGACCTCCTTGTCTTTCTGCCTTCCAACCGACCTCCCCTCAACATCTCCATTCCAGTGTCTGGCACCATCATAACCCCCAGACAGCATGCCCGATGCCTTGGGGTCACACTGGACTCTGACCTCTCCTTTGCCCCCCATATCCAATCTCTGGCCCAAACATGCCACATGCACCTCAGAAATATTGCTAAAATACGTCCGTTCCTAACCACGGACACGCTAAAGACGCTCGTGGTTGCCCTCATCCACTCCCGGCTTGACTACTGCAACTCGCTACTCATCGGCCTCCCCCGCACTAGACTCGCTCCACTCCAATCCATACTAAATGCAGCAGCTAGACTCATTTTTCTATCCAGCCATTACTCAGACGCCTCTGCACTATGCCAGTCGCTGCATTGGCTGCCCATCCACTGCAGAACTAAATGTAAACTCCTCTACCTCACCCACAAAGCTCTGCATGGCGCTGCGCCACCATACATCGCCTCCCTCCTGTCAGTACGCCACCATACATCGCCTCCCTACTGTCAGTACACCACCATACATCGCCTCCCTCCTGTCAGTACACCACCATACATCGCCTCCCTCCTGTCAGTACACCACCATACATCGCCTCCCTCCTGTCAGTACGCCACCATACATCGCCTCCCTCCTGTCAGTACACCACCATACATCGCCTCCCTCCTGTCAGTACACCACCATACATCGCCTCCCTCCTGTCAGTACACCACCATACATCGCCTCCCTCCTGTCAGTACACCACCATACATCGCCTCCCTCCTGTCAGTACACCACCATACATCACCTCCCTACTGTCAGTACACCACCATACATCGCCTCCCTCCTGTCAGTACACCACCATACATCGCCTCCCTCCTGTCAGTACACCACCATACATCGCCTCCCTCCTGTCAGTACACCACCATACATCGCCTCCCTCCTGTCAGTACACCACCATACATCACCTCCCTACTGTCAGTACACCACCATACATCGCCTCCCTCCTGTCAGTACACCACCATACATCGCCTCCCTCCTGTCAGTACACCACCATACATCGCCTCCCTCCTGTCAGTACACCACCATACATCGCCTCCCTCCTGTCAGTACACCACCATACATCGCCTCCCTCCTGTCAGTACACCACCATACATCGCCTCCCTCCTGTCAGTACACCACCATACATCGCCTCCCTCCTGTCAGTACACCACCATACATCGCCTCCCTACTGTCAGTACACCACCATACATCGCCTCCCTCCTGTCAGTACACCACCATACATCGCCTCCCTACTGTCAGTACACCACCATACATCGCCTCCCTACTGTCAGTACACCACCATACATCGCCTCCCTACTGTCAGTACACCACCATACATCACCTCCCTCCTGTCAGTACACCACCATACATCACCTCCCTACTGTCAGTACACCACCATACATCGCCTCCCTCCTGTCAGTACACCACCATACATCGCCTCCCTCCTGTCAGTACACCACCATACATCGCCTCCCTCCTGTCAGTACACCACCATACATCGCCTCCCTCCTGTCAGTACACCACCATACATCGCCTCCCTCCTGTCAGTACACCACCATACATCGCCTCCCTCCTGTCAGTACACCACCATACATCGCCTCCCTACTGTCAGTACACCACCATACATCGCCTCCCTACTGTCAGTACACCACCATACATCGCCTCCCTACTGTCAGTACACCACCATACATCGCCTCCCTACTGTCAGTACACCACCCAGCCCGCTCACTCCGATCGGCTAACACACTCAGACTAAACACCCCTGTAATACGAACCTCTCATGCTCGCCTACAGGACTTCACTAGAGCAGCACCCATCCTCTGGAACGCTCTACCCCAAGGCATCCCGACAATTCCTGATGCACGAAACTTCAGACGTGCCTTAAAAACGCACCTCTTCAGGGAAGCATACCAAATCTCCTGACCTAGTCCCTCGCCCCTCCCTATGGCTCCCCACACCTTCCATCCTGTCTATCACATATGACCTCTCCCCCTGCACTTCCTTACCACCCCACCCCGTTTGCTTTTTAATAACTGATTTTCACATGAAATCCCCTATTGCATGTGCTCCCAATGCCTTGTCCCCCCCAACCCATTTGTTTTAAACTGATTGTATATCAAATGTAATTGTTGTACCGTTTGCATTTATCCGTGCTGGAAAGCGCGGCGGAATAAGTTGGCGCAATAGAAATAAAGATTATTATTATTGTTACCATGCAGGGCGGCGCTGGGTCCTGTGGCCGGCGCGCGCCGCTCCGATGTCGGCTCCTGCGCCCCGGAGCTCTGCAGTCGGGGTTCTCCCGGCGGCGTGGGGCAGCCAGTGTGCAGCGGCGTGGGCGTGTCCGCCCGTAGGGTGCCACCCGCTCTCCCCCACCTTCCTTATGCACAGTGGGAGAGTCGGCCCCTCCTACTCTCCGCCCCTGGGCGGAGGCTTGAAGTTAAAAGGCCGGCAGTGACCTGAGCTCACTGCCAATTATTGGTTCTGCTAGCCTCTAGTCAGGTCTATTCTAGTCTGTCCTAGTTGCTTGTCAGTATCCTTTCGTTTGCCTGTGAGCTCCACCTCCAGCCTTGATTTACCTAGTAGTTTTGTTGGTCTGTTCCACCTGCCTCTCCTGTCGGCACTCTGTCCCCCGTTAGTTAGTTCCATCTAGGTAGTCGCCAGGTCCCTAGCCAGGGTAGGGACCGCCGCCCAGTTTTCCGCCTGGGGTTAGCCAGGGCCGAGGCAGGGACAGTGGGGTGCGGGAAGTTCAGGGCACCCCATCTAGTGCTCGGGGGGGCAGAGTGCCGTAACAATTATAAGCTGCAGCTGCATCCCCCTCCTCCCCTCTCTCAGCATGCAGTCTCACAAACACAGGGAAAACCTGCATCCCTCTACTCCCCTTTTACAGCATGCAGTCTCACAGACAAAAAGAGAAACTGCATCCCCCTTCTCCCCTCTCACAGTATGCAGTCTCACAAGCACAGGGAGAAGTTGCATCCCCCTCTTCCCCTCTCACAGCTCACAGTCTCACAAACACAGAAATAATCTGCATCTCCCTCCTTCCCTTTACAGCATGCAGTCTCGCAGACACAGAGAAAAAGCTGCAACCCCCTCCTCCCCTCTCACAGCACACAGTCTTACAAACGCAGAGAGAAGCTGCACCCCCCTCAGTCCCTTTACAGCATGCAGTCTTGCAGTCACAAAGAGAAGCTGCACCCCCTCCTCCCCTCTCACAGCATGCAGTCTCACAGAAACAGGGAGAGAACCTGCAGATTTTTTGTGTATGAGAACATTTTTGAGTCTGTAGATAAGAAGGGAACTACAGAAATCCTGGTGACCCATTATCGGAATCGGTGGGGTCCCAACAGATCACTAATCAGGAGTCCCCTCTTGTGGCCCTCTGCGGAGGCGTGTGTGAAGCACAGGTGAGGACGGTCCAATCCAGCAATGTCTCCACTGCAATACTTACCTACAAGTGAATAAACACAAATTCCAGCAACGGCCGTAGAAAACCGAGACTTATCAGCCCCAAAGTGAGCTGCGACCGTAAACAAGCGCCTGCGGCGTCAGCGACCCTGGAGCCGCAGCGATCTCAGTAGATGTATAATACCGTACATGGGAAGAAATCCAATTACAGCTCAATCACTGCTTAATGCGAGCTCTGCGTACTAGAGTCAGCGCACAGCACCAGCTCTGCGTACTAGAGTCAGCGCGCGGCACCAGCTCTGCGGTACTAGAGTCAGCGCGCAGCACCAGCTCTGCGGTACTAGAGTCAGCGCGCAGCAATAGCTCTGCGTACTAGAGTCAGCGCGCGGCACCAGCTCTGCCGTACTAGAGTCAGCGCGCAGCACCAGCTCTGCCGTACTAGAGTCAGCGCGCAGCACCAGCTCTGCCGTACTAGAGTCAGTGCGCGGCACCGGCTCTGATGTACTAGAGTCAGCGCGCGGCACCAGCTCTGCCGTACTAGAGTCAGCGCGCGGCACCAGCTCTGCGTACTAGAGTCAGCGCGCAGCACCAGCTCTGCCGTACTAGAGTCAGCGCGCAGCACCAGCTCTGCCGTACTAGAGTCAGTGCGCGGCACCGGCTCTGATGTACTAGAGTCAGCGCGCGGCACCAGCTCTGCCGTACTAGAGTCAGCGCGCGGCACCAGCTCTGCGTACTAGAGTCAGCGCGCAGCACCAGCTCTGCCGTGCTAGAGTCAGCGCGCAGCACCAGCTCTGATGTACTAGAGTCAGCGCGCAGCACCAGCTCTGATGTACTAGAGTCAGCGCGCAGCACCAGCTCTGCGGTACTAGAGTCAGCGCGCGGCACCAGCTCTGCGGTACTAGAGTCAGCGCGCGGCACCAGCTCTGCGGTACTAGAGTCAGCGCGCGGCACCAGCTCTGCGGTACTAGAGTCAGCGCGCGGCACCAGCTCTGCTGTACTAGAGTCACCGCGCAGCACCAGCTCTGCGGTACTAGAGTCAGCGCGCAGCACCAGCTCTGATGTACTAGAGTCAGCGCGCAGCACCAGCTCTGCGGTACTAGAGTCAGCGCGCTGCACCAGCTCTGCGGTACTAGAGTCAGCGCGCGGCACCAGCTCTTCCGTACTAGAGTCAGCGCGCGGCACCAGCTCTGCGTACTAGAGTCAGCGCGCAGCACCAGCTCTGCTGTACTAGAGTCAGCGCGCAGCACCAGCTCTGCGGTACTAGAGTCAGCGCGCAGCACCAGCTCTGCTGTACTAGAGTCAGCGCGCGGCACCAGCTCTGCCGTACTAGAGTCACCGCGCAGCACCAGCTCTGATGTGCTAGAGTCAGCGCGCAGCACCAGCTCTGCGTACTAGAGTCACCGCGCAGCACCAGCTCTGCGTACTAGAGTCAGCGCGCAGCACCAGCTCTGCCGTACTAGAGTCAGCGCGCGGCACCAGCTCTGCCGTACTAGAGTCAGCGCGCAGCACCAGCTCTGTGTACTAGAGTCAGCGCGCGGCACCAGCTCTGCCCTACTAGAGTCAGCGCGCAGCACCAGCTCTGCGGTACTAGAGTCAGCGCGCGGCACCAGCTCTGCGGTACTAGAGTCAGCGCGCAGCACCAGCTCTACCCTACTAGAGTCAGCGCGCAGCACCAGCTCTGCCATACTAGAGTCAGCGCGCAGCACCAGCTCTGCCGTACTAGAGTCAGCGCGCAGCACCAGCTCTGCGGTACTAGAGTCACCGCGCAGCACCAGCTCTGCGTACTAGAGTCACCGCGCAGCACCAGCTCTGCGTACTAGAGTCACCGCGCAGCACCAGCTCTGCGTACTAGAGTCACCGCGCAGCACCAGCTCTGCGTACTAGAGTCACCGCGCAGCACCAGCTCTGCGTACTAGAGTCACCGCGCAGCACCAGCTCTGCGTACTAGAGTCACCGCGCAGCACCAGCTCTGCGTACTAGAGTCACCGCGCAGCACCAGGTCTGCGTACTAGAGTCACCGCGCAGCACCAGCTCTGCGTACTAGAGTCACCGCGCAGCACCAGCTCTGCGTACTAGAGTCACCGCGCAGCACCAGCTCTGTGTACTAGAGTCACCGCGCAGCACCAGCTCTGCATACTAGAGTCACCGCGCAGCACCAGCTCTGCGTACTAGAGTCAGCGCGCAGCACCAGCTCTGTGTACTAGAGTCACCGCGCAGCACCAGCTCTGCGTACTAGAGTCACCGCGCAGCACCAGCTCTGCGGTACTAGAGTCAGCGCGCAGCACCAGCTCTGCCGTACTAGAGTCAGCGCGCAGCACCAGCTCTGATGTACTAGAGTCAGCGCGCAGCACCAGCTCTGCCGTACTAGAGTCAGCGCGCGGCACCAGCTCTGCGTACTAGAGTCAGCGCGCAGCACCAGCTCTGCGGTACTAGAGTCAGCGCGCAGCACCAGCTCTGCCGTACTAGAGTCAGCGCGCAGCACCAGCTCTGCCGTACTAGAGTCAGCGCGCAGCACCAGCTCTGCCGTACTAGAGTCAGCGCGCAGCACCAGCTCTGCGTACTAGAGTCAGCGCGCGGCACCAGCTCTGATGTACTAGAGTCAGCGCACAGCACCAGCTATGCCGTACTAGAGTCAGCGCGCGGCACCAGCTCTGCCGTACTAGAGTCAGAGCGCAGCACCAGCTCTGATGTACTAGAGTCAGCGCACAGCACCAGCTATGCCGTACTAGAGTCAGCGCGCGGCACCAGCTCTGCCGTACTAGAGTCAGCGCGCGGCACCAGCTCTGCCGTACTAGAGTCAGCGCACAGCACCAGCTATGCCGTACTAAAGTCAGCGCGCAGCACCAGCTCTGAATACTAGAGTCACCGCGCAGCACCAGCTCTGCCGTACTAGAGTCAGCGTGCAGCACCAGCTCTGCGTACTAGAGTCAGCGCGCAGCACCAGCTCTGCCGTACTAGAGTCAACGCGCAGCACCAGCTCTGCGTACTAGAGTCACCGCGCAGCACCAGCTCTGCCGTACTAGAGTCAGCGTGCAGCACCAGCTCTGCGTACTAGAGTCACCGCGCAGCACCAGCTCTACCCTACTAGAGTCAGCGCGCAGCACCAGCTCTGCCATACTAGAGTCAGCGCGCAGCACCAGCTCTGCCGTACTAGAGTCAGCGCGCAGCACCAGCTCTGCGGTACTAGAGTCACCGCGCAGCACCAGCTCTGCGTACTAGAGTCACCGCGCAGCACCAGCTCTGCGTACTAGAGTCACCGCGCAGCACCAGCTCTGCATACTAGAGTCACCGCGCAGCACCAGCTCTGCGTACTAGAGTCACCGCGCAGCACCAGCTCTGCGTACTAGAGTCACCGCGCAGCACCAGCTCTGCATACTAGAGTCACCGCGCAGCACCAGCTCTGCGTACTAGAGTCACCGCGCAGCACCAGCTCTGCGTACTAGAGTCACCGCGCAGCACCAGCTCTGCGTACTAGAGTCACCGCGCAGCACCAGCTCTGCGTACTAGAGTCACCGCGCAGCACCAGCTCTGCGTACTAGAGTCAATGCGCAGCACCAGCTCTGCGTACTAGAGTCACCGCGCAGCACCAGCTCTGCGTACTAGAGTCACCGCGCAGCACCAGCTCTGCGTACTAGAGTCACCGCGCAGCACCAGCTCTGCGTACTAGAGTCACCGCGCAGCACCAGCTCTGCGTACTAGAGTCACCGCGCAGCACCAGCTCTGCGTACTAGAGTCAGCGCGCAGCACCAGCTCTGCGGTACTAGAGTCAGCGCGCAGCACCAGCTCTGCGTACTAGAGTCACCGCGCAGCACCAGCTCTGCGTACTAGAGTCACCGCGCAGCACCAGCTCTGCGGTACTAGAGTCAGCGCGCAGCACCAGCTCTGCCGTACTAGAGTCAGCCCGCTGCACCAGCTCTGATGTACTAGAGTCAGCGCGCAGCACCAGCTCTGCGTACTAGAGTCAGCGCGCAGCACCAGCTCTGCCGTACTAGAGTCAGCGCGCAGCACCAGCTCTGCGGAACTAGAGTCAGCGCGCAGCACCAGCTCTGATGTACTAGAGTCAGCGCGCAGCACCAGCTCTGCCGTACTAGAGTCAGCGCGCGGCACCAGCTCTGCGTACTAGAGTCAGCGCGCAGCACCAGCTCTGCGGTACTAGAGTCAGCGCGCAGCACCAGCTCTGCCGTACTAGAGTCAGCGCGCAGCACCAGCTCTGCCGTACTAGAGTCAGCGCGCAGCACCAGCTCTGCGTACTAGAGTCAGCGCGCGGCACCAGCTCTGATGTACTAGAGTCAGCGCACAGCACCAGCTATGCCGTACTAGAGTCAGCGCGCGGCACCAGCTCTGCCGTACTAGAGTCAGAGCGCAGCACCAGCTCTGATGTACTAGAGTCAGCGCGCAGCACCAGCTATGCCGTACTAGAGTCAGCGCGCGGCACCAGCTCTGCCGTACTAGAGTCAGAGCGCAGCACCAGCTCTGATGTACTAGAGTCAGCGCACAGCACCAGCTATGCCGTACTAAAGTCACCGCGCAGCACCAGCTCTGCCGTACTAGAGTCAGCGCGCAGCACCAGCTCTGCGTACTAGAGTCAGCGCGCAGCACCAGCTCTGCGTACTAGAGTCACCGCGCAGCACCAGCTCTGCCGTACTAGAGTCAGCGCGCAGCACCAGCTCTGATGTACTAGAGTCAGCGCGCAGCACCAGCTCTGATGTACTAGAGTCAGCGCGCAGCACCAGCTCTGCCGTACTAGAGTCAACGCGCAGCACCAGCTCTGCGTACTAGAGTCAACGCGCAGCACCAGCTCTGCCCTACTAGAGTCAGCGCGCGGCACCAGCTCTGCCGTACTAGAGTCAGCGCGCGGCACCAGCTCTGATGTACTAGAGTCAGCGCGCGGCACCAGCTCTGCGGTACTAGAGTCAGCGCGCAGCACCAGCTCTGCCCTACTAGAGTCATCGTGCAGCACCAGCTCTGCCCTACTAGAGTCAGCGCGCAGCACCAGCTCTGCCCTACTAGAGTCACCGCGCAGCACCAGCTCTGCCGTACTAGAGTCAGCGCGCAGCACCAGCTCTGCGTACTAGAGTCAGCGCGCAGCACCACCTCTGCGTACTAGAGTCAGCGCGCAGCACCAACTCTGCCGTACTAGAGACAGCGCGCAGCACCAGCTCTGCGGTACTAGAGTCAGCGCGCAGCACCAGCTCTGCCGTACTAGAGTCAGCGCGCAGCACCAGCTCTGCGTACTAGAGTCAGCGCGCAGCACCAGCTCTGCGATACTAGAGTCGGCGCGCAGCACCAGCTCTGCGGTACTAGTTTCAGCGCGCAGCACCAGCTCTGCGGTACTAGAGTCAGCGTGCAGCACCAGCTCTGCGGTACTAGAGTCAGTGCGCAGCACCAGCTCTGCGGTACTAGAGTCAGCGCGCAGCACCAGCTCTGATGTACTAGAGTCAGCGCGCAGCACCAGCTCTGATATACTAGAGTCAGCGCACATTACCAGCTCTGCGGTACTAGAGTCAGCCCGCAGCACCAGCTCTGCCGTACTAGAGTCAGCGCGCAGCACCAGCTCTGCCGTACTAGAGTCAGCCCGCAGCACCAGCTCTGCCGTACTAGAGTCATCGCGCAGCACCAGCTCTGCGGTACTAGAGTCAGCGAGCAGCACCAGCTCTGCGGTACTAGAGTCAGCGCGCAGCACCAGCTCTGCGATACTAGAGTCAGCGCGCAGCACCAGCTCTGCGGTACTAGAGTCAGCGCGCAGCACCAACTCTGCGGTACTAGAGTCAGCGCGCAGCACCAGCTCTGCGGTACTAGAGTCAGCGCGCAGCACCAGCTCTGCGGTACTAGAGTCAGCGCGCAGCACCAGCTCTGCGGTACTAGAGTCAGCGCGCAGCACCAGCTCTGCGGTACTAGAGTCAGCGCGCAGCACCAGCTCTGCGGTACTAGAGTAAGCGCGCAGCACCAGCTCTGCGGTACTAGAGTCAGCGCGCAGCACCAGCTCTGCGGTACTAGAGTCAGAGCGCAGCACCAGCTCTGCGGTACTAGAGTCAGCGCGCAGCACCAGCTCTGCGGTACTAGAGTCAGCGCGCGGCACCAGCTCTGCCGTGCTAGAGTCAGCGCGCGGCACCAGCTCTGCCGTGCTAGAGTCAGCGCGCAGCACCAGCTCTGCCGTACTAGAGTCAGCGCGCGGCACCAGCTCTGAATACTAGAGTCACCGCGCAGCACCAACTCTGCGTACTAGAGTCAGTGCGCAGCACCAGCTCTGCGTACTAGAGTCAGCGCGCAGCACCAGCTCTGCCGTACTAGAGTCAGCACGCAGCACCAGCTCTGAATACTAGAGTCACCGCGCAGCACCAGCTCTGCGTACTAGAGTCAGCGCGCAGCACCAGCTCTGCGTACTAGAGTCAGCGCGCAGCACCAGCTCTGCCGTACTAGAGTCAGCGCGCAGCACCAGCTCTGCGGTACTAGAGTCAGCGCGCAGCACCAGCTCTGCCGTACTAGAGTCAGCGCGCAGCACCAGCTCTGCCGTACTAGAGTCAGCGCGCAGCACCAGCTCTGCCGTACTAGAGTCAGTGCGCAGCACCACCTCTGCGTACTAGAGTCAGCGCGCAGCACCAGCTCTGATGTACTAGAGTCAGCGTGCAGCACCAGCTCTGCGGTACTAGAGTCAGCGCGCAGCACCAGCTCTGCGTACTAGAGTCAGCGCGCAGCACCAGCTCTGATGTACTAGAGTCAGCGCGCAGCACGAGCTCTGCGAACTAGAGTCAGCGCGCAGCACCAGCTCTGATGTACTAGAGTCAGCGCGCAGCACCAGCTCTGCGTACTAGAGTCAGCGCGCAGCACCAGCTCTGCGTACTAGAGTCAGCGCGCAGCACCAGCTCTGCGGTACTAGAGTCAGCCCGCAGCACCAGCTCTGCCGTACTAGAGTCAGCGCGCAGCACCAGCTCTGCCGTACTAGAGTCAGCCCGCAGCACCAGCTCTGCCGTACTAGAGTCATCGCGCAGCACCAGCTCTGCGGTACTAGAGTCAGCGAGCAGCACCAGCTCTGCGGTACTAGAGTCAGCGCGCAGCACCAGCTCTGCGATACTAGAGTCAGCGCGCAGCACCAGCTCTGCGGTACTAGAGTCAGCGCGCAGCACCAGCTCTGCGGTACTAGAGTCAGCGCGCAGCACCAGCTCTGCGGTACTAGAGTCAGCGCGCAGCACCAGCTCTGCGGTACTAGAGTCAGCGCGCAGCACCAGCTCTGCGGTACTAGAGTCAGCGCGCAGCACCAGCTCTGCGGTACTAGAGTCAGCGCGCAGCACCAGCTCTGCGGTACTAGAGTAAGCGCGCAGCACCAGCTCTGCGGTACTAGAGTCAGCGCGCAGCACCAGCTCTGCGGTACTAGAGTCAGAGCGCAGCACCAGCTCTGCGGTACTAGAGTCAGCGCGCAGCACCAGCTCTGCGGTACTAGAGTCAGCGCGCGGCACCAGCTCTGCCGTGCTAGAGTCAGCGCGCGGCACCAGCTCTGCCGTGCTAGAGTCAGCGCGCAGCACCAGCTCTGCCGTACTAGAGTCAGCGCGCGGCACCAGCTCTGAATACTAGAGTCACCGCGCAGCACCAACTCTGCGTACTAGAGTCAGTGCGCAGCACCAGCTCTGCGTACTAGAGTCAGCGCGCAGCACCAGCTCTGCCGTACTAGAGTCAGCGCGCGGCACCAGCTCTGCCGTGCTAGAGTCAGTGCGCAGCACCAGCTCTGCGGTACTAGAGTCAGCGCGCGGCACCAGCTCTGCCGTGCTAGAGTCAGCGCGCGGCACCAGCTCTGCCGTGCTAGAGTCAGCGCGCAGCACCAGCTCTGCCGTACTAGAGTCAGCGCGCGGCACCAGCTCTGAATACTAGAGTCACCGCGCAGCACCAACTCTGCGTACTAGAGTCAGTGCGCAGCACCAGCTCTGCGTACTAGAGTCAGCACGCAGCACCAGCTCTGAATACTAGAGTCACCGCGCAGCACCAGCTCTGCGTACTAGAGTCAGCGCGCAGCACCAGCTCTGCGTACTAGAGTCAGCGCGCAGCACCAGCTCTGCCGTACTAGAGTCAGCGCGCAGCACCAGCTCTGCGGTACTAGAGTCAGCGCGCAGCACCAGCTCTGCCGTACTAGAGTCAGCGCGCAGCACCAGCTCTGCCGTACTAGAGTCAGCGCGCAGCACCAGCTCTGCCGTACTAGAGTCAGTGCGCAGCACCACCTCTGCGTACTAGAGTCAGCGCGCAGCACCAGCTCTGATGTACTAGAGTCAGCGTGCAGCACCAGCTCTGCGGTACTAGAGTCAGCGCGCAGCACCAGCTCTGCGTACTAGAGTCAGCGCGCAGCACCAGCTCTGATGTACTAGAGTCAGCGCGCAGCACGAGCTCTGCGAACTAGAGTCAGCGCGCAGCACCAGCTCTGATGTACTAGAGTCAGCGCGCAGCACCAGCTCTGCGTACTAGAGTCAGCGCGCAGCACCAGCTCTGCGTACTAGAGTCAGCGCGCAGCACCAGCTCTGCGGTACTAGAGTCAGCGCGCAGCACCAGCTCTGCCGTACGAGAGTCAGCTCGCGGCACCAGCTCTGCCGTACTAGAGTCAGCGCGCGGCACCAGCTTTGATGTACTAGAGTCAGCGCGCAGCACCATCTCTGCGTATTAGAGTCAGCGCGCAGCACCAGCTCTGCGTACTAGAGTCAACGCGCAGCACCAGCTCTGCCCTACTAGAGTCAGCGCGCAGCACCAGCTCTGCCCTACTAGAGTCAGCGCGCAGCACCAGCTCTGCCGTACTAGAGTCAGCGCGCGGCACCAGCTCTGCCGTACTAGACTCAGCGCGCAGCACCAGCTCTGCCGTACTAGAGTCAGCGCGCAGCACCAGCTCTGCCCTACTAGAGTCAGCGCGCAGCACCAGCTCTGCCCTACTAGAGTCAGCGCGCAGCACCAGCTCTGCCGTACTAGAGTCAGCGCGCGGCACCAGCTCTGCCGTACTAGACTCAGCGCGCAGCACCAGCTCTGCCGTACTAGAGTCATCGTGCAGCACCAGCTCTGCGGTACTAGAGTCGGCGCGCAGCACCAGCTCTGCGGTACTAGAGCCAGCGCGCAGCACCAGCTCTGCGGTACTAGAGTCAGCGCGCAGCACCAGCTCTGTGTACTAGAGTCAGCGCGCAGCACCAGCCCTGTGTGCTAGAGTCAGCCCGCAGCACCAGCTCTGCCGTGCTAGAGTCAGCGCGCAGCACCAGCTCTGCCGTACTAGAATCAGCCCGCAGCACCAGCTCTGCCGTACTAGAGTCATCGCGCAGCACCAGCTCTGCGGTACTAGAGTCAGCGCGCAGCACCAGCTCTGCGGTACTAGAGTCAGCGCGCAGCACCAGCTCTGCGGTACTAGAGTCAGCGCGCAGCACCAGCTCTGCGGTACTAGAGTCAGCGCGCGGCACCAGCTCTGCCGTACTAGAGTCAGCGCGCGGCATGAGCTCTGCCGTACTAGAGTCAGCCGCGCCGGCACCAGCTCTGCGGTACTAGAGTCAGCGCGCAGCACCAGCTCTGCGGTACTAGAGTCAGCACGCAGCACCAGCTCTGCCGTACTAGAGTCAGCGCGCAGCACCAGCTCTGATGTACTAGAGTCAGCGCGCGGCACCAGCTCTGCCGTACTAGAGTCAGCGCGCGGCACCAACTCTGCCGTACTAGAGTCAGCGCGCAGCACCAGCTCCTGCGGTACTAGAGTCAGCGCGCAGCACCAGCTCTGCGGTACTAGAGTCAGCGCGCAGCACCAGCTCTGCGATACTAGAGTCAGCGTGCGGCACCAGCTCTGCCGTACTAGAGTCAGCGCGCGGCACCAGCTCTGCGTACTAGAGTCAGCGCGCGGCACCAGCTCTGCGGTACTAGAGTCAGCGCGCGGCACCAGCTCTGCGGTACTAGAGTCAGCGCGCAGCACCAGCTCTGCGGTACTAGAGTCAGCGTGCAGCACCAGCTCTGCGGTACTAGAGTCAGCGTGCAGCACCAGCACTGCCGTACTAGAGTCAGCGCGCAGCACCAGCTCTGCCGTACTAGAGTCACCGCGCAGCACCAGCTCTGCCGTACTAGAGTCAGCGCGCAGCACC
The DNA here is from genome assembly GCF_035609145.1 of Eleutherodactylus coqui. Classification (NCBI taxonomy): domain Eukaryota; kingdom Metazoa; phylum Chordata; class Amphibia; order Anura; family Eleutherodactylidae; genus Eleutherodactylus; species Eleutherodactylus coqui. The sequence continues at coordinate 535,159,001 of NC_089837.1, read as the reverse complement.
AGCTCTGCTGTACTAGAGTCAGCGCGCAGCACCAGCTCTGCCGTACTAGAGTCAGCGCGCAGCCCCAGCTCTGCCGTACTTGAGTCAGCGCGCGGCACCAGCTCTGCGGTACTAGAGTCAGCGCGCAGCACCAGCTCTGATGTACTAGAGTCAGCGCGCAGCACGAGCTCTGATGTACTAGAGTCAGCGCGCGGCACCAGCTCTGCGGTACTAGAGTCAGCGCGCGGCACCAGCTCTGCCGTACTAGAGTCAGCGCGCAGCACCAGCTCTGATGTACTAGAGTCAGCGCGCAGCACCAGCTCTGATGTACTAGAGTCAGCGCGCAGCACCAGCTCTGCGTACTAGAGTCAGCGCGCAGCACCAGCTCTGATGTACTAGAGTCAGCGCGCAGCACCAGCTCTGCGGTACTAGAGTCAGCGCGCGGCACCAGCTCTGCCGTACTAGAGTCAGCGCGCAGCACCAGCTCTGCGGTACTAGAGTCAGCGCGCAGCACCAGCTCTGCGGTACTAGAGTCAGCGCGCACCACCAGCTCTGCCGTACTAGAGTCAGCTCGCGGCATCAGCTCTGCGGTACTAGAGTCAGCGCGCAGCACCAGCTCTGCCGTACTAGAGTCAGCGCGCGGCACCAGCTCTGATGTACTAGAGTCAGCGCGCAGCACCATCTCTGCGTACTAGAGTCAGCGCGCAGCACCATCTCTGCGTACTAGAGTCAGCGCGCAGCACCAGCTCTGCGTACTAGAGTCAGCGCGCAGCACCAGCTCTGCGGTACTAGAGTCAGCGCGCAGCACCAGCTCTGCGTACTAGAGTCAGTGCGCAGCACCAGCTCTGCCGTACTAGAGTCAGCGCGCAGCACCACCTCTGCGTACTAGAGTCAGCGCGCAGCACCAGCTCTGCGTACTAGAGTCAGCGCGCAGCACCAGCTCTGCGTACTACAGTCAGCGCGCAGCACCAGCTCTGCGTACTAGAGTCAACGCGCAGCACCAGCTCTGCCCTACTAGAGTCAGCGCGCAGCACCAGCTCTGCCCTACTAGAGTCAGCGCGCAGCACCAGCTCTGCCGTACTAGAGTCAGCGCGCGGCACCAGCTCTGCCGTGCTAGAGTCAGCGCGCAGCACCAGCTCTGCCGTACTAGACTCAGCGCGCAGCACCAGCTCTGCCGTACTAGAGTCAGCGCGCAGCACCAGCTCTGCCATACTAGAGTCAGCGCGCGGCACCAGCTCTGCCGTACTAGAGTCAGCGCGCAGCACCAGCTCTGCCGTTCTAGAGTCAGCGCGCAGCACCAGCTCTGCCGTACTAGAGTCAGCGCGCAGCACCAGCTCTGCCGTACTAGAGTCGGCGCGCAGCACCAGCTCTGCGGTACTAGAGTCGGCGCGCAGCACCAGCTCTGCGGTACTAGAGTCGGCGCGCAGCACCAGCTCTGCGGTACTAGAGTCAGCGCGCGGCACCAGCTCTGCTGTGCTAGAGTCAGCGCGCAGCACCAGCTCTGTGTACTAGAGTCAGCGCGCAGCACCAGCTCTGTGTACTAGAGTCAGCCCGCAGCACCAGCTCTGTCGTGCTAGAGTCAGCGCGCAGCACCAGCTCTGCCGTACTAGAGTCAGCCCGCAGCACCAGCTCTGCCGTACTAGAGTCAGCGCGCAGAACCAGCTCTGCGGTACTAGAGTCAGCGCGCAGCACCAGCTCTGCCGTACTAGAGTCAGCGCGCAGCACCAGCTCTGCGGTACTAGAGTCAGCGCGCAGCACCAGCTCTGCGGTACTAGAGTCAGCGCGCGGCACCAGCTCTGCCGTACTAGAGTCAGCGCGCGGCATGAGCTCTGCCGTACTAGAGTCAGCGCGCGGCACCAGCTCTGCGGTACTAGAGTCAGCGCGCAGCACCAGCTCTGCGGTACTAGAGTCAGCGCGCAGCACCAGCTCTGCCGTACTAGAGTCAGCGCGCAGCACCAGCTCTGCGGTACTAGAGTCAGCGCGCAGCACCAGCTCTGCGATACTAGAGTCAGCGTGCGGCACCAGCTCTGCCGTACTAGAGTCAGCGCGCGGCACCAGCTCTGCGTACTAGAGTCAGCGCGCGGCACCAGCTCTGCGGTACTAGAGTCAGCGCGCAGCACCAGCTCTGCGGTACTAGAGTCAGCGTGCAGCACCAGCTCTGCGGTACTAGAGTCAGCGCGCAGCACCAGCTCTGCCGTACTAGAGTCAGCGCGCAGCACCAGCTCTGCGGTACTAGAGTCAGCGCGCAGCACCAGCTCTGCGATACTAGAGTCAGCGTGCGGCACCAGCTCTGCCGTACTAGAGTCAGCGCGCGGCACCAGCTCTGCGTACTAGAGTCAGCGCGCGGCACCAGCTCTGCGGTACTAGAGTCAGCGCGCAGCACCAGCTCTGCGGTACTAGAGTCAGCGTGCAGCACCAGCTCTGCGGTACTAGAGTCAGCGCGCAGCACCAGCTCTGATGTACTAGAGTCAGCGCGCAGCACCAGCACTGCCGTACTAGAGTCAGCGCGCAGCACCAGCTCTGCCGTACTAGAGTCAGCGTGCAGCACCAGCTCTGCTGTACTAGAGTCAGCGCGCAGCACCAGCTCTGCCGTACTAGAGTCAGCGCGCAGCCCCAACTCTGCCGTACTAGAGTCAGCGCGCGGCACCAGCTCTGCGGTACTAGAGTCAGCGCGCAGCACCAGCTCTGCGGTACTAGAGTCAGCGCGCAGCACCAGCTCTGCGGTACTAGAGTCAGCGCGCAGCACCAGCTCTGCGGTACTAGAGTCAGCGCGCAGCACCAGCTCTGCGGTACTAGAGTCAGCGCGCAGCACCAGCTCTGCGGTACTAGAGTCAGCGCGCAGCACCAGCTCTGCGGTACTAGAGTCAGCGCGCGGCACCAGCTCTGATGTACTAGAGTCAGCGCGCAGCACCAGCTCTGATGTACTAGAGTCAGCGCGCAGCACCAGCTCTGCGGTACTAGAGTCAGCGCGCAGCACCAGCTCTGCGGTACTAGAGTCAGCGCGCAGCACCAGCTCTGCGATACTAGAGTCAGCGCGCAGCACCAGCTCTGCCGTACTAGAGTCAGCGCGCAGCACCAGCTCTGATGTACTAGAGTCAGCGCGCAGCACCAGCTCTGCGGTACTAGAGTCAGCGCGCAGCACCAGCTCTGCCGTACTAGAGTCAGCGCGCAGCACCAGCTCTGATGTACTAGAGTCAGCGCGCAGCACCAGCTCTGCCGTACTAGAGTCAGCGCGCAGCACCAGCTCTGCCGTACTAGAGTCAGCGCGCAGCAGCAGCTCTGATGTACTAGAGTCAGCGCGCAGCACCAGCTCTGCGGTACTAGAGTCAGCGCGCAGCACCAGCTCTGCGGTACTAGAGTCAGCGCGCAGCACCAGCTCTGAGATACTAGAGTCAGCGCGCGGCACCAGCTCTGCCGTACTAGAGTCAGCGCGCGGCACCAGCTCTGCGTACTAGAGTCAGCGCGCGGCACCAGCTCTGCGGTACTAGAGTCAGCACGCAGCACCAGCTCTGCCGTACTAGAGTCAGCGCGCAGCACCAGCTCTGATGTACTAGAGTCAGCGCGCAGCACCAGTTCTGCGGTACTAGAGTCAGCGCGCAGCACCAGCTCTGATGTACTAGAGTCAGCGCGCAGCACCAGCTCTGCGATACTAGAGTCAGTGCGCGGCACCAGCTCTGCCGTACTAGAGTCAGCGCGCAGCACCAGCTCTGCGTACTAGAGTCAGCGCGCGGCACCAGCTCTGCGGTACTAGAGTCAGCGCGCAGCACCAGCTCTGCGGTACTAGAGTCAGCGCGCAGCACCAGCTCTGCGGTACTAGAGTCAGCGTGCAGCACCAGCTCTGCGGTACTAGAGTCAGCGCGCGGCACCAGCTCTGCGGTACTAGAGTCAGCGTGCAGCACCAGCTCTGCGGTACTAGAGTCAGCGTGCAGCACCAGCTCTGCCGTACTAGAGTCAGCGCGCAGCACCAGCTCTGCTGTACTAGAGTCACCGCGCAGCACCAGCTCTGCCGTACTAGAGTCAGCGCGCAGCACCAGCTCTGCTGTGCTAGAGTCACCGCGCAGCACCAGCTCTGCGTACTAGAGTCAGCGCGCAGCACCAGCTCTGCGGTACTAGAGTCAGCGCGCAGCACCAGCTCTGCGGTACTAGAGTCAGCGCGCAGCACCAGCTCTGATGTACTAGAGTCAGCGCGCAGCACCAGTTCTGCGGTACTAGAGTCAGCGCGCAGCACCAGCTCTGCGGTACTAGAGTCAGCGCGCTGCACCAGCTCTGCGGTACTAGAGTCAGCGCGCAGCACCAGCTCTGCGGTACTAGAGTCAGCGCGCAGCACCAGCTCTGCGGTACTAGAGTCAGCGTGCAGCACCAGCTCTGCGGTACTAGAGTCAGCGCGCGGCACCAGCTCTGCGGTACTAGAGTCAGCGTGCAGCACCAGCTCTGCGGTACTAGAGTCAGCGTGCAGCACCAGCTCTGCCGTACTAGAGTCAGCGCGCAGCACCAGCTCTGCTGTACTAGAGTCACCGCGCAGCACCAGCTCTGCCGTACTAGAGTCAGCGCGCAGCACCAGCTCTGCTGTACTAGAGTCACCGCGCAGCACCAGCTCTGCGGTACTAGAGTCAGCGCGCGGCACCAGCTCTGCGGTACTAGAGTCAGCGTGCAGCACCAGCTCTGCTGTACTAGAGTCAGCGCGCGGCACCAGCTCTGCCGTACTAGAGTCAGCGTGCAGCACCAGCTCTGCTGTACTAGAGTCACCGCGCAGCACCAGCTCTGCGGTACTAGAGTCAGCGCGCAGCACCAGCTCAACTGCGCTCTAATTAGTGCTGGAGCCATTGCGTTATGTGATCTGTGCTGTACTAGAATCAGTGCGTAGTTCCTGGCGGTGACCACAGGGGGCAGTATTAGACCGCTGTCCTTATGGTTGATCACATGAGGCAGTATTGGACTGCAGCCCCCTTTGGTAAACACAAGGGGGCAGTGTTAGACTGCAGTTCCTGGTGGTGTCCATATGGGGCAGTATTGGACTGCAGTTCTTGTTGGTGATCACAGGGGGTAGTATTTGACTTGAGTTCCCAATGGTGACCAGAGGGGGCAGTATTGGACTGCAGTCTCTGGTGATGACCACATAGGGCAGAATTGTACTGCAATACTTGACAGTGGCCACATGGGGCAGTATTGGACTTTTGTTCCTGGTGGTAACACAGTGGGTAGTATTAGATGGAAGATATTGGGGGTAACAACAGGGGGGGGCAGTATTGGGGTGCAGTTTCTGTTGCTGACCACAGGGGGAAGGATGCTAATGGAAAGCAGTTCCTGGTGGTGACAACAGCGGGGCAGTAATGGACTGCAGTTTCTGGTCATGACCACTGGGGGGCAATATTGGAATGCAGTCCCTGCTGGTGAACAGGGGGGCAGTATTTTATTTCCTGGGGGTGACCACTGCGCAGCAAAAATGGACTGCAGTTTCTGGTCGTGACCAGGGGATGGGGGGGGGGGGGGTGGCGGTGGCGGGGGCAGTATTGGACTGCAGTTGCTTTTGGTGACCACGGGGGGCATTTATGGACTGCAGTTCCAGGTCATGAAAAAAGCAGGGGAGTAATGGACTGCAGTTTCTGGTGTTGACCACTAAGGGCAGTATTGGACTGCAGTTCCCATTGGTGACCACAGGGGGGCAGTATTGGAATGCAGTTCCTGGTGGTGATTACAGGAGGCATTATTGTACTACAGTCCCTGGTGGTGAACAAAGGGTGGAGTATTGGCCTGCATTCCATAGTGGTGACCACTGGGGGCAGTATAGCACTGCAGTTGCTGGTGGTGACCACTGGGGGCAATATTGGACTGCAGAGGGTAGTGTTGGGTTGAACTTCCAAGTGGTTACCACGGGTGTTAGTATTGGACTGCAGCGCCAAATTGTGACTATGGCGAGTAGTATTGGGTTGAAGATCCTGGTGGTGACACAGGGGTCAGTATTGGACTGTAGTTCCTGGTGTTGACCACAGGGGGCAGTTGTGGACTGCAGTTAATGGTAGTAACCACAGGGGGAAGTATTGGACTGCAGTCCCTGGTGGTGACCATATGGGGCAGTATTGGACTGCAGTTTCTAGTGGTGACCACATGGGGCAGTGTTGGGCTACAGTCCCTAGTGATGACCACAGGGGGCAGTATTAGACTGCAACACCTGATGGTGACCACATGGGGTCAGTATTGGACTATAATACCTGGTGGAGACCCCATGGGTCAATATTGGACTGCAGTACCTAGTGGTGACCACATGGGGCAGTAATAGAATGTAGTTGCAGGTGGAGACACAGGGGGCAGGATTGGGCTATAGATCCTTGTGGTGACAAAGGGGGCAGTATTGAACTTCACTTCATGGTGTTGACCAAAGGGGGCAGTTTTGGACTGTAGTTATGGTGGAAACCACGGGGGGCAGTATTGTTCTGCAGTTATTAGCAGTGACCACGGAGGGCAGTATTGTTCTGCAGTTATTAGCAGTGACCACGGGGGGCAGTATTGTTCTGCAGTTATTAGCAGTGACCACGGGAGGCAGTATTGTTCTGCAGTTATTAGCAGTGACCACGGGGGGCAGTATTGTTCTGCAGTTATTAGCAGTGACCACGGGGGGCAGTATTGTTCTGCAGTTATTAGCAGTGACCACGGGGGGCAGTATTGTTCTGCAGTTATTAGCAGTGACCACGGGGGGCAGTATTGTTCTGCAGTTATTAGCAGTGACCACGGAGGGCAGTATTGTTCTGCAGTTATTAGCAGTGACCACGGGGGGCAGTATTGTTCTGCAGTTATTAGCAGTGACCACGGGGGGCAGTATTGTTCTGCAGTTATTAGCAGTGACCACGGGGGGCAGTATTGTTCTGCAGTTATTAGCAGTGACCACGGGGGGCAGTATTGTTCTGCAGTTATTAGCAGTGACCACGGGGGGCAGTATTGTTCTGCAGTTATTAGCAGTGACCACGGGGGGCAGTATTGTTCTGCAGTTATTAGCAGTGACCACGGGGGGCAGTATTGCTCTGCAGTTATTAGCAGTGACCACGGGGGGCAGTATTTCCCTGCAGAACCTGATGGTGACCACATGGGGCAGTATTGGATGGCATTTCCTGGTGGTGACCACGGGGGGGGGGGGGGGGGGGCAGTATTAGGCTGCAGTTCCTGGTGATGACCGACGGAGGGGCAGTATTGGAATGCAGTTCCTTATAGTGACTACAGGGGCAGGAGGGGGAGCAGTATTGCACTGCAGTTCATGGTGGTGACCACGGGGGGCAGTATTGGGCTGCAGTTAATGACTTGCTTTGTGTCTTCCAGCCTCCTAGTGTTGTATTTGCGGATGCGACTGAGCCGTGTAGGTAATTGAATCAGCAGAGGATAATCTTCTATGATGCTGATATTTAGAGGAATGGCGGGCGGTGGAGCTGCGCAATTTTATTACAACTCACCACATAATGCGCCCAACCGAATCAGCCTGACAGCGGATATTAGTGAGTAATGATGGCGATTGTGGCACACAGTGTCAGGCGGCTGCTGCCAAGGCTGCTGGGACGACGAGATATATAAGAGATGTCGTATCTGTTCTACCTGTTACCGAGGGGCTGCTGATAAGTCTTTGGCTTTGTGTTCTTGTTTCTATGGTAACGGATGTTACATCACATGGAAGCCTTATGTGTCTAATATATGTGTTTGTAGCTTATGGCCACAGTGATCTCGGCACGCGGGAAAACAACATGGCGGAGTCTAAGGCGATATTCACAGCCAATGAGAGCAGAGGAGTGATAAAGTCGGCGGCGGATATTCCTGGTGATATGTGGCAGACATCGGGGGATCAATGCCCTTCATATCCTACAGTTATGATCTGGGTGCCACTTCAGCCCCAATGATGAGGAACGTCCTGGACAACCGATAGAGGTTGTTGTTCTGGAGATCGCCGATGCTGCGCACAACCCCATACTGGAGAATCGGCCGGCTGCAGGAATAGCCGCCATCATGGGGGTTTATGGGGAACGGGTTTGTGTCATCATCCATGAAGAAGCTATCAGCACAGTGGGTCCCCAAATGTGTGACAACAGATCAGAAGAGCATGGAGTGACAACCTCCCGGTCCATCTGTCAGCGTTTACGGACTGATAGAACTTCCTGGACCGACCGGTCACTATGGATGAGACCTGGATTTATGTGTATGACCCTGAAACCAAGGAGCAGTCAGAGAGTGGAGGCCCAGTGGTCCTCAGCCACTAAGGTGATGGCGTCTGTGTACAGATATATACAGCCACCACTAGGGGGAGCTCCCTGCATACAGATATATACAGCCACCACAAGGGGGAGCAGTCAGAGAGTGGAGGACCAGTGGTCCTCAGCCACTAAGGTGATGGCGTCTGTGTACAGATATATACAGCCACCACTAGGGGGAGCTCCCTGCATACAGATATATACAGCCACCACTAGGGGGAGCAGTCAGAGAGTGGAGGCCCAGTGGTCCTCAGCCACTAAGGGGATGGCGTCTGTGTACAGATATATACAGCCACCACTAGGGGGAGCTCACTACATACAGATATATACAGCCACCACTAGGGGGAGCTCACTACATACAGATATATACAGCCACCACTAGGGGGAGCTGACTACATACAGATATATACAGCCACCACTAGGGGGAGCTGACTACATACAGATATATACAGCCACCACTAGGGGGAGCTCACTACATACAGATATATACAGCCACCACTAGGGGGAGCTCACTACATACAGATATATACAGCCACCACTAGGGGGAGCTCACTACATACAGATATATACAGCCACCACTAGGGGGAGCTCAATACATACAGATATATACAGCCACCACTAGGGGGAGCTTACTACATACAGATATATACAGCCACCAGTGGGGGGAGCAGTCAGAGAGTGGAGGCCCAGGGGTCCTCAGACACTAAGGTGATGGCGTCTGTGTACAGATATATACAGCCACCACTAGGGGGAGCTCACTACATACAGATATATACAGCCACCACTAGGGGGAGCTCACTACATACAGATATATACAGCCACCACTAGGGGGAGCAGTCAGAGAGTGGAGGCCCAGTGGTTCTCAGCCACTAAGGTGATGGCGTCTGTGTTCTGGGATAAGGAGGGCCTGCTGCTAGTGGACGACCTTCACAATGGTTCCACCATCAATGCAAGGTATTACATGGAACTTTTGGACCAATTGAAAGCAGCTCTGAAGGCCAAAAGGTGCAGCAAGCTGTCCAAAGGAATCTTGTTCCTGCAAGACAATGCCTCCCCTCACACGGCACAAGCGACCGCGGGAAAACTGGTGGAGCTAGGCTTCCCGCTGGTTGACCACCCACCTTATTGACCAGATCTCGCTCCCTCCGACTATCATCTGTTTCCAGAAGAAACACCTCAGGGGGACCAAATGTCCCCCCATTTCTGATGCCATGGCTGCTACGGATGACTGGTTTGAGGCACAACTGAAATCCTCCTTTTGGCAAGGCTTACAGAACTTGGAATCCCGATGTAAGAAGTGTGTTGGCCTCAGTGGAGAGGATGTGGGAGAAATGGAAAGTTCCATCTTCCTATCTCATTTCTTTCTGGGTAAAGCCAAAGACTTATCACCCCCCCCCCCCCCCCCTCGTATAAGTCGCCGTCGTGCGCCGAATGTCTGTTCTTTAATTCAAAATTTGAAGCAAACTTAATACATTAAGACATTATACTGATGCTGGGTAGTGATGACATCAGGGAGTATTGGCCCCAGTGAGTGATGACGCCGGCAAGTGATGACCGGTGAGCGTTAGCCCCAGTGAGTGATGACGTTGGTGAGTGATGTCATCAGTGAGTGTTGCTACCAGTGAGTAATGACATCAGTGAGTGATGATGCCAGGGAGTGTTGGTCCCAGTGAGTGCTGAGGTGGTGAGCGATGACGCCAGTGAGTGTTGGAGGCGGTGGGTGATGACGCTAGTGAGTGTGTAGCCTCAGTGAGTGCTGACGCGGTGAGTGTTGGTGCTGGTGAGTGATGACGCCAGTGAGTGATATCAGTAAGGAATGACACTCACAAACCTTATAGTCTACTTGTAGATTTGTGCCCTGCACCATCCTTGGAATAGAAGGTCTCCAGTGGCGACTGTTATCAGCCTGCCCAGTACTCACACATAGCGAGCCATCACCGCCGGATTGGAGTATTCCAGGGCGTCACCTGGCGAGGCCGCACCTTGTGACTGTATAGTGGCCCAGAGGGTCCTGCAGGATAGCCACACAATCATTCATTCAAAAATACCTGGCTATGTGCTCCTCCGGGGACTTAGAGGGTATCGCACATGAGAAAGACCCTATGTTCTCCCTTCTTCACGGGCGTAAGCTATTCTGTTCGGCAACAGCTGGCTCCTGATTGGTTGTTAGCCATAAAAATCCCTGATTGGTAGAGCGGAAAAGAGAAGACACAAGCCCCGGGAAAGTGAGCAGGGCAAGGCCGGATGTGAGGCGTGATTGGAGAGAAAGTGCGGGAGTTGAGCAGAAAGTGTAGGAGGAGTTTAGGAGAAGTAAGGAGGAGGAAGGAGGTGCACAGCAGTGCTGCAGAAACTAGCGTTGTCCGGAGTGGAGAGTGGGAGTTTAAAAGCTTCAAAACAAAGTGCAGCGTGGAGGAGAGACTGGACCTATCTACACAGCACCGAGTCCCTGTAAACATAGAGCCAGGGAAAGTGCAGTGTGGAGGAGAGACTGGACCTATCTACACAGCATTGAGTCCCTGAGAAACATAGAGCCAGGTAGAGTGCAAGTGTGGAGGAGAGACTGGACCTATCTACACAGCACCAAGTCCCTGTAAACATAGAGCCAGGGAAAATGCAACGTGGAGGAGAGACTGGACCTATCTACACAGCACCGAGTCCCTGTAAACATAGAGCCAGGGAGAGTGCAGTGTGGAGGAGAGACTGGACCTATCTACACAGCACCGAGTCCCTGTAAACATAGAGCCAGGGAGCGTGCAAGTGGCCCGATCCTCAATTACTTCAAGACCTTTGGAAACTGCCATCAGATTAGACTGGTGGGATTCTGTTCTAAGTAACCCTTAATAATCACAGAGCGTTGAAGGCAAAACTGCTTGTGTTCTTCAAATGTGTGGAGCGATGTTCCTTGAACGCTTCATTGTGAGCTGTGAATACACTGCATGTGTTATACGTTGCTGAGTCGGCAAAGCTACGTGGACTCGTGTCAATTATTTCCTTACCATCAACCGATGTTCATCCTAAAAAGGTACTGGCGTCACGTGGCAACACCGCTGAATCATTGCTAACGTTAGTTATACCTCTTCCACTGTGCGCCACTGAGCCGGGCCCTTTGCCACCATTTTTAGGAGATGTCGCAGAGCCACCCGTGACATCCATCTTGTTTACCCGTGGTCTCCCCCACATTGACTCGCCTCCAACTCTCAACCTTCAGGGTCAGCTGCTGCCATGATGCTGACAGACTTCTACACTGTGTGGCGCTATTATTTGGTTGGCCCTGTATGCCGGTGTTATTTCGGTGCATTCCAGGTTGCAGTCTTACGGGTGCTATACGATGCTTTTCTGCATCCACTTAACGGTATTATTTCTCCGCTGTATGTCAGTATTACATGTGTGCAGTATTACACCGAATGATATGGAGCCCCCCCCCACCCCCAATATTTTGCGTAAATCCATTGCCTTTTATTTATCTGCTAGTGGGATACAGCTAGTCTTTCACCCCACTGCAGAGCTGCGCTCACTAATCTGCTGGAAACAGTCAGCCGACACACCTATGCGCAGACATCCCTCTACGACGCAGGAGGTGACTGCACACGGCCCGGAAATCAAATCACCAAGCTGTGTGCAGACACTGAACTGGTGGTGCTGGGAGATTTCAGCTCTGAAGCCTGCAGATTAATGAATGCAGTTCTGGATGTGACTATAGAGAACAATGCAGTCTGTAGTGTAACTGACCAGCAGAGAGCGCAGTTTATAGCGACATATCATATAGCGGAATAATCCGATCTGCTCGGTCGTTAGCAGTAAAGCTGATTACAGTAATTATCTGCAGGTAATCACCGTCTTAAATATATATGATGGGATCGATCAGTCGCCGCGGCCGCCACGAGCGCGCTAATAGGGGCGGCGCTATAGATGTTCAGCCCCTCCGTCCCAGGATGGCTTTCTGCATCGCCTCTGACAACCAGCCATCCTCATCCGAGTGGGGTGTCTCATGTCTTGAGCTGATGGGTCTTCTGGGTCTCGGCGACGCCGCGGCCTCCGCTGCCCCCGTAGCTGACATCACCGATCTCAGCGGTTCAGGAGGAAAACATGTAACGCGATCCGTGTAAACACACAGCGGGGTCAGTGTAACACGGCAGAGCCTCCATATTCACGCAGCCTGGCGCCTCCGTGCATCACATGACATTACCGCTCAGCTGGGACCGTCACACGAAGCCGAAGTGCGCAACGTCCTGCAGCGTACATTGTGCCGCAGTGCGGGGGTTAAATCACCACAATATCGATTCATGCCACAGATTTTCAGTGCGGGGTTAAATCCGTGGCTACATCCGCCCGTGACATGCCATGTGGCTCAGACCTCGGGCGCAGCGTCACGCCCTCCGCTCTGTTGACGTGGCGAAGGCTCACTCGGCAGACTTTGCTATATTCCACTTCTAAAACTTGCATAAAAAAGCTTTGCTAGACTTTTAGATGTGGAATTTCCGTGAAGTCGGCGGTGAGATACACCATGTGACCCCTGATGAAAGGTCCTCGTAGACCGGCCGAGTTCTCAGTCTAACGAGTGCCGACTGAAGCACTTGCTGGTTGGCGCTGTAAAGTTTCCCTACACAAGAGTGGAGCGTCGGCTTATGGGGAGGAACAGTGGTAATTAACTGATGAATTCTCCCAGGAGGCCCGTAGCCATGTGATCTCTAAGCCCCGCCCACAGTGGCATGACGCCCTCCTGGGGTTGGATGCTCCACTGCTCTTACTGTAAAGAATCCTTCCCATATCAATGATGGGTTTGTGCTCCACACTGCGCCCCGATACCAGATGGACGGTTCTGCTCCCCAATTCTGGTGATGAGGTCCCTCTTTACATGGATGGTGATGGAACTCGGACACAATTTTGTCACAGAATGACATTATCCGTGATGGCTTCACGTCCGGCGGAGCGACCTCGGGAAATCCCCCCCCCCCCCTCTCAGCAGGGGCCTCCTGGTTGTTGATGTAGTGCTTGTTGTTGAGGCCACCAGCATCTGCTGGCCATCTGTCCGGGCGCTCCAGGAACACTCGGCACTGAGTGGATGGGTCATCAGATGGGTCAGGTTAGGAGAAGTGTCATGGAGTGATGAGCACATATGAGCTCACGCTGAGACCTCATGTTTACCAGCAGGGGGCGCTCTGGTTAATGAACATCAGCAATGGGATGCCATATTGAGTCTGGGTCTGCTCCGCCTCCTACATATGGCTTACAGTGGGACATACTAAGTTGTGATGGGACATACTGAGCTCCGCTCTGCTCCACCTCTTCTACGTGGGCTGGGAAAGTTGTAAAATATAGAAATAAGCCGCACTTACCCCCCTTACATGATCCCCGCTCAAGCGCAGACGCTGCGGCCCCAAGAGATGCCGCAGCAGTCATGTGCCATTTGTTGTGCCAATCACAGGCTTCAGCAGTGACAATGCCATGATCGACACGTGACAACTGCAGCTTCTTCCACAATGGAAGTGTTGGGGACTGCCAGGGCTCCTAGTGGGAGCATGTGAGGGGGCGAGTGCGGCATCTGAGGGGGCGAGTGCGGCATGTGAGGGGGCGAGTGCGGCATCTGAGGGGGCGAGTGCGGCATGTGAGGGGGCGAGTGCGGCATCTGAGGGGGCGAGTGCGGCATGTGAGGGGGCGAGTGCGGCATCTGAGGGGGCGAGTGTGGCATGTAGGGGGCGAGTGCGGCATGTAAAAGGGTGAGTGCGGCATGTAAAGGGGTGAGTGCAGCATGTAACGGGGCGAGTGCAGCATGGAAGGGGAGCGTACGTCATGGAAGAGGGCGAGTGCGTCATGGAAGGGGGGCGAGTGCGGCATGTAAAAGGGTGAGTGCGGCATGTAAAGGGGTGAGTGCAGCATGTAATGGGGCGAGTGCAGCATGGAAGGGGAGCGTACGTCATGGAAGAGGGCGAGTGCGTCATGGAAGGGGGGCGAGTGCGGCATGTAAAGGTGCGAGTGCGGTATGTGAGGGGGCAAGTACAGCATGTGAGGGGTGAGTGCGGCATGTAAAGGGGCGAGTGCGGCATGTAAAGGTGTTAGTGCGGCATGTAAAGGCGTGAGTACGGCATGTAGGGGGCGAGTGCGTCATTGAAGGGGAGCATGCGACATGAAAGGGGGCGAGTGCGGCATTTAAAGGGGTGAGTGCGGCATGTAAGGGGGCGAGTGCAGCGTGTAAGGGGGCGAGTGCGGCATGTAAGAGGGCGAGTGCGGCATGTAGGGGGTGAGTGCGGAATATAGGGGGGATGAGTGTGGCATGTAAGGGGGTTGTGTGCGGTATGTAGGGGGATAAGTGCGGCATGTAGGGGGGATGAGTGCGGCATGTAGGGGGGATGAGTGCGGCATCTAAGGGGTGAGTGCGGCATGTAGGGGGGATGAGTGTGGCATCTAAGGGGTGAGTGTGGCATGTAGGGGGGGGTGAGTGCGGCATGTAGGGGGATGAGTGCGGCATGTAGGGGGGATGAGTGCGGCATCTAAGGGGTGAGTGCGGCATGTAGGGGGGATGAGTGTGGCATCTAAGGGGTGAGTGTGGCATGTAGGGGGGATGAGCGGGGCATTTGGGGGGATGAGTGCGGCATCTAAGGGGTGAGTGTGGCATGTAGGGGGGGTGAGTGCGGCATGTAGGGGGATGAGTGCGGCATGTAGGGGGGATGAGTGCAGCATGTAGGGGGATGAGTGCGGCATGTAGGGGGGATGAGTGCGGCATCTAAGGGGTGAGTGCGGCATGTAGGGGGGATGAGTGTGGCATCTAAGGGGTGAGTGTGGCATGTAGGGGGGATGAGCGGGGCATTTGGGGGGATGAGTGCGGCATGTAGGGGGATGAGTGCGGCATGTAGGGGGATGAGTGCGGCTTTCTGTACTCCTTTATTGTACAGCATTAACAGACGATGGGAGTGATTGTGATAACATAATAGGAAATCACTGTCTAGTCGGGCCCACGGGGGGCGCTCAGACGACTCATTTACCAGCTCTTTAAGATGATGAGAGTGTGGCCCCCGTGAGACGCGCACACTCCGGGGTCTGGTCTTCTGTACGGTCGTCAGCCAAACACACGCTCAGCAAACACATTTACTGACTAATGGAGAACTTGGCACCTGCTGCTGCGGCGGCTCTTATCTCTCCCATTATGTCCCTCGCTGGCTGCACAGAAGCCTTTCTGTGTAACGAGCGCAGCGCGGGGACCCTCTCACCCCTCTGATGTCACCGCCGCCCGCACGATTGCGCCGCTTATTGATTCTTGATAAGGAATTAGCTGCCACTTTATCTGCAATTACCCTTGAAATTGATAGACTGTGAGCGCCCCCCCCCCCCCCGGCAGCCGGCAGATCGCCGCTGCAGGGCTGAGACGACGAGAAGAAGCCTCACCAGCATCTCCAAGAACACCAGCGAGTCGCCCAAATGTGACCCATGCACCTGCAATGCTTGGTAGCAACCCGCCTCCTCCTAACAAGGATGTTTCTATTCACTGACAACAAGCAGAGATCCTGAAACTGAAGAAGAAATGAGATACAAAGTGTGTCAGAAAGTTGCAGGACTTCTCAGTAAATGTTAAGGAGACGGGATGCCGACCCCTTTAACCCCTCCCTATTCCAGGATGTAAGTTTATGTCCTTGTTGGGAAGGGGCTCCTGTGGACAGCGCGGGCTCAGAAGCTGGGGACGCCATCCGCAGTGGGAGGTGCCTGTGACTGACAGCCAGCTGCAATCGGTGAGCGCCGCCATCAATGCTGATCACAGCAGGTAAAGGCTTCATAGAGGGAGAGCGCTGCCTCTATGATGTCATCAGCCCGCCGCGGGCGGACCATGGGTTATCATGGCGTCCCCGTCTGCCATGGCCTGTGTTTGTTATGAATAGCAATAATGTATCGTGGTGCAGAAGTACTGCAGTGTATTATCAGAGCCATCCTGCGGCCCATCCACAATGCCAATTACAGATGGGCTGCGGGTCTGACGGCTTCCATTCACTGACTGCTATTGAAGCTGCTGCGGGTGTTAGCCGTGAGCACAAACCACACTTGGTTTTCACTCGTGTGCATGAAGACTCGCTTTTGCATTGAATGCTATGGAGGGTTATTGCTGCAGCATCCGGAGGCGGCGCCCCCTCCAGGTTCTGCAATTCAAATCCCCCCGCGTGCGTTCAGCCGTACAGGGACATAAAAAGGCAAAAAACATGCAAAATATAAAGACACACCCCATTTTGTGGACTTCCCCTCTTGGTTAAAAACCAAATAATTAAACCCGCCACGTTGGTCTCATGGCATCCGTGACGAGCAGTAAGTGGGGCGCACCTCTCATTCTGCAGGCAAATGAGAATAAAGGAAGTGTGTCTGTCATCTGATTGGTCTATTGGCCCTCATAGAGAAGACTACGGGCAAAATAGGATTACCAAACCGTGCGGGTCTCCGCGTGTGCGATCCGTGCCCAGAGGCGCCCCAGGTAATCATTGGGCACCCGCAGGTAATTAAAGATCACCCACACAGGACAACACCCGCGGCACGCACCATTTTGTGCGGTTTTCCGGGACGGATGGATTCAACTGCTTCTGTTGAAGACAATGAAAGATGTTCGGATCCGCGACAAAGATGCAGCCGTCACTGCGTTCATGCTGCAGGACCGCGGGAAACCCGGAGTTAAAAAAAAAACGGCAGCATCCCGGGCGCATCCAAGAAAGAAGATCCGTCCGTGACGGAGGAGAGCCCCACAGCGTGCGGACAGGTGAGTGTACTGTATTTGTTGGCCTCGTGTCTGCGGGCCCAGGAACATGAGGCTAAAACCTAGGCCATGTAATGCCGATAGCAAGGATGAACAGATAAGAGGAGACAACAGGAAGGACAGCAACACTATATTATGTGAACATAAAGATACAGTTAGTCAACAGACATAGCATATAATGCGATAATAATACCCTGATTGCAGCTATTGTCTTGTCTAGACCAGTGTTTCCCAACTCCAGTCCTCAGGGACCCCCGACAGGTCATGTTTTCAGGATATCCTATGGTAAGAACACCTGCGATGTCTGAGGACCGACAATAATGACATCACCTGTGCAACACTGAGGAAATCCTGACAACATGACCTGTTCGCGGTCCCTGAGGACTGGAGGTGGGGGCACTGGTCTAGATGAACCTGAAGAGCTTTGGGAGTTTTGTAGACATCAGTAAGCCTCATGATCGATAATGTTTGTAACCTTTGTGTGATAACGCCCTCTTTCTTTCTGTATAACAACTGGCAATGTCTTGAGTTAAGCAGAATCTCCTGTGGGTTCTCACAAGACGCGCCTTGATATAACATGGGGTGTTTTCATGGCATTGATAGATATTACTGGCCATCGTCTCATCACGGGCTTCCATATCTACCTATTGGGCACCTGACTACAAGGTCATCAGACCGGTACCGCTGTGGTCCGATAACAACCCAAAATGGTACCCATAACGACAGTTCTGCACACAAACAACCCCTCTCGTCCGGCCGCAGCGGGCGGGGAGGTAGAAATGTTCTGGCTTTTAAAAAGTGGAGATGAAAATCCCCCCCAAAAAACTGCCTGTTCCTTAGGGCTAGAATAGGGTGCGTCACTGAGGGGTTAAATTCAGGTCCTGTAAGACCCCTCCATGTGTTGGGATGTCTCAGCTTAGGATCTCGGCTCCTGTTATGTCCCTCTCCATACTGATCACTTAGAGCACGCTTATGGTCACTGACTTTCTTTTGGAGTTTGTGGTCCTCTGAAATCCACCTCTGGCCTCATCAGTGACAGCGAGTGTCCACAGAAGGCGGAGGAGCCGGGGCTCTAATGTGCCCATCTCAGCAGGACCACCCTTTCAGCCCTGGAGAGTGTGCAGCCCTCTCCTCTGCTAAGACCTGGCATGGCGACCATGCTGTCCACAGGGTCACGGATCGGGCCGCTCGCGCAGCTCGGGATTCTTCTCTCATCATAAAATAATTAGATATAAAATGTCTTCTGCTAATTCCCACAGAAGGATAATTGGCAGCAGCTGCGGGCGTCCCGGGAGGGATGATCGGGGTCACACAATATGGCTGCCCCTCTCATCTCTACAGGGACTGTAATCGTCATCTCACCACGTTCCCAGAGTGAGAAAATGGGAACCCGCAATCTCCACCGAAGTAGCCGGGTAGAAGGGGGCGATCTCACGGCGCAGCGACGGAAACCAGGGGAGCCAACCGCCTCTACCGGGAAGCACTGCGGTGGGCCTTCTGCCTTCTATTGGCTTCTGCTTTATGTGGAGTATAAAATAGCGCAGACCAAGTTCATCATCCTGCAAATAAAACTACGATGACACCGAAGACACAATATTGTCCAAACCCTCCTGCACCCCCAGAAGAAGTTGTCCATTTGTTGCAGACCCCGGCATGCAGTTCCATCTCAGATCTGTAATGATGAGAGTTGAGGTGATTAGATGGACGGTCTTGTCACCGGAGGCCCTAAAAGTGGTTCCCCCCTTGACCTATAAGAGGCTCTCGGAGGCTCCTTGTGTGCAGTGACCTCTTCTTGTACTTGTGTAGAGCTTGTTGGCCACAAGACGCCTCTACGACGCAGAGAAGAGATTTCACCCCGTTACCGAGAGGGGCGCAGTATTGGGATGGGAGAAGCTGGATGATCGTATCAATAAATTGTCCCCCACCGGCTCTTCTGACCAGATTGTTGGATGTGTGGGGGCACACAAGGTGACCGGGCTCAGGACACCCTACAGACCACCAGTAGAGAGGAGCATCTGACCAGACTGTTAGGACCAGTGGATTTGTGAGGGCACACAAGGTGACCGGGCTCAGGGCGCCCCCTACAGACCACCAGTAGAGAGGAGCGTCTGACCAGACTGTTAGGAAGTGTTGGGACCAGTGGATGGGGGCACACAAGGTGACTGGGCTCAGGGCGCCCACCTACAGACCCCCAGTAGAGAGGAGCGTCTGACCAGACTGTTAGGGGGTGTTGGGACCAGTGGATTGGGGCACACAAGGTGACCAGGCTCAGGACGCCCCCTAGAGACCACTAGTAGAGAGGAGCGTCTGACCAGACGTTAGATGGTGTTGGGACCAGTGGATGGGGGCACACAAGGTGACCAGGCTCAGGATGCCCCCTAGTAGAGAGGAGCATCTGACCAGACTGTTAGGACCAGTGGATTTGTGAGGGCACACAAGGTGACCGGGCTCAGGGCGCCCCCTACGGACCACCAGTAGAGAGGAGCGTCTGACCAGACTTTTAGGGGGTGTTGGGACCAGTGGATGGGGGCACACAAGGTGACTGGGCTCAGGACGCCCCCAACAGACCACCAGTAGAGGAGAGCGTCTGAGCAGACTGTTAGGAGATGTTGGGGACCAGTGGATGAGGGCACACAAGGTGACTGGGCTCAGGACGCCCCCTACCGATCAACAGTAGAGAGGAGCGTCTGACCAGACTGTTAAGGGTTGTTGGGACCAATGGATGGGGGCACACAAGGTGACCGGGCTCAGGACGCCCCCTACAGACCACTAGTAGAGAGGAGCGTCTGACCAGACTGTTAGGAGGTGTTGGGACCAGTGGATGGGGGCACACAAGGTGACCGGGCTCAAGACGCCCCCTACAGACCACAAGTAGAGAGGAATGTCTGACCAGACTGTTAGGGGGTGTTGGGACCAGTGGATGAGGGCACACGAGGTGACCGAGCTCAGGACGCCCCCTACAGACCACCAGTAGAGAGGAGCATCTGACCAGACTGCTAGGAGCTGTTGGGACCAGTGGATGAGGGCACACAAGGTGACTAGGCTCAGGGCGCCCCCTACAGACCACCAGTAGAGAGGAGCGTCTGACCAGACTGTTAGGAGGCGTTGGGACCAATGGATGGGGGCACACAAGGTGACCGGGTCCAGGATGCCCCCTAGTAGAGAGGAGCATCTGACCAGACTGTTGGGACCAGTGGATTTATGAGGGCACACAAGGTGACCGGGTTCAGGGCGCCCCCTACAGACCACCAGTAGAGAGCAGCGTCTGACCAGACTGTTAGATGGTATTGGGATCAGTGGATGGGGGCGCACAAGGTGACCGGGCTCAGGACCCCCCTACAGACAACTAGTAGAGAGGAGTGTCTGACCTGACTGTTAGATCGTGTTGGGACCAGTGGATGGGGGCACACAAGGTGACCGGGCTCAGGGCGCCCCCTACAGACCACCAGTAGAGAGGAGCATCTGACCTGACTGTTAGATCGTGTTGGGACCAGTGGATGGGGGCACACAAGGTGACCGGGCTCAGGGCGCCCCCTACAGACCACCAGTAGAGAGGAGCATCAGACCAGACTGTTAGGAGGTGGATGAGGGCACACAAGTTGATCACTGAGATCCCGTGTCAGCTTACAGTGGTGTTGTGAACAATCAAAATGGACGCTACGGAGTGGAGTGCACATTTTCGAGGTGCGTAATTCCAGCCGTCCTCCATGCTGCTCTTCCTTTATACAGATCACCTCCTGAGGCCGGATCCACACAGGCGAGAAGATCATGTGATTTTTGCCTGCTGCGATAATCAGTAATAAAGCGGATTATGAGGCCAATGATGTAGAGCGGTTTGCTTCCCATCTCGATGTTTTCACTGATGCGATGTTGGGGGGATAATAAATCGTGGCTCGCGGCTCGCTCTTTGTATCTGCGATGCGCTATTGTTTATCTCCCATGTATCCCTATGGAGGCTCCTTTTTATTGCATTGCAATGCCACAAACGCGCGTTGCGATGCTTTTTTAACATAAAGTCCTATTGACTTATGCACTAAAAAATTATGCAAATATCTCGCGCGATTTAATTACGGGCGGCAGCGATGCAATGCGGAATCATTGAAAAACAAAGCATCGCTAACGCTCATAAACCGCAGTGAAAAAAGATGCAATTTTGGTGTCGTCTTGTGACAAAAAGGCGATTGCCCAGTGAAGTCAGCCTAAATGTTATACTGCCGTGCTTGACAAAGGTGTGACCGCTTCCGAATCGCGTTCCGCAGTCCGAGCCGGTCGGGGTTTCACTATAATACATTGTTGCAATGAATTGATTCCTGCGACGGCGACCATCGCTGCCCTACAATCTGCTGGGACGTCAGCCGACCCCTCGCTCAGGTAAGTGCCCAGCTCTATCATCTCATCAATCTTGTTTGCGATCGGAGACACTTTGAGCATCTCAGGTCTTTCTTGTCTACATTCCTGCATATCTGAAATCTCTCAAAGTTTCTTGGATGCTCCCGTTTGTGGATGTCTATTTGTCGGGTCTGTGGGGGCTACCGGTGTGCCAACCTGCCAGTGTGGCGCCCCAGTTGATGGCCGACCAATGTGGGGGAGATCACGAGTAATCAAGATAGATGTCACGGGTGGCTCTGTCATCTCAAATGGTGGCAAACGGCCCAGCTCAGTTGCGTGCAGTGAAACAGGAACCAATAACTACAGAAATTTGGTTTTACTGTGTTGTCACGTGACGCCAGTACCTGTGAGGTGTGAACCTCAGCCGATGATCGTGAAATAACTGAGACAAGTCCATCCTGGCCCTTCCTGAAGGTACACAGTTTACCAACAATTCGTCAAACAAGCAGAATTCGCACCGTTCACTATGCAGCCGATTCCAGTTTTGCATCCAAATACGGTTGGTTCCAGCCTACAAATATACGTTTGTCTTCAACGCTCTCTCTGTTTTACGCTATTTGTTTAAGGTTACTCAAGACGAATCCCATCAGTCCAAGTTATCTGAGGGTCGCTCCCAAGGGATTGCTATGCAGATATCATTGGGCGCCTTGGACTTTCCCTAATGTTTGTATATGAAGGGCTCGTACAGCTGGCTGTTGTGTAGACGGTCCCAGCTCTGCTGAACACCCCCGCACACGTCCACCCCGATGACTACCTCCTCCCAACCACTCCTTCACTTCGTCTCTTCTCCCGCACTTTCCCTAAACTCCCCCCGCCCACATCCGGCCTCACCCCGCTCACTCTTTACAGGGCTGGCATCTTCCCCTCTCCCTCTACCAATCAGGCATTTGTTATGAAGGCAACCAATGCGGAGCCAGCCTTGCTGGGCAGAATAGGCAATCCCCGAGAAGAAAGGGGAAAGACAGGGTCTTTCTCACGTACGATACCTGTCATGTCTCTGGAGGTTTACATAACCAGGTGTTTAAGGACCATCTTGGAGAACCTCTTGGCCACTACACCAGCGGGGCTGGCCGTCCGCCAGGTGATTCCCCCCTACTGTATTTTGTATCTTCCGGCCTCTGGGGGCCTCCTTTTTGTAATATGGAGGAGTTGTCATAGCGGCCATATTGGTTGTCACTCACACAGATGTCAAAGAAATGGCTGACCTCCCGCACGCCGTCTCTTGGCACCATGTTGGGGTATGTATGACTTCCTGGTAATTCCTTATTACATTTTCCGGGGTGACAGCGCTGTGTTATCGCCCGGGGGGATAATATTTTGCGATGCGATATTTTGGAGGTCCCATAGGGAAACCTGGGCGAGAAGGAAAGGCTTATCGCAGCAAGATGGCCGCTCACGCCCCATTGCATGAGTGAAAGTATTGCAGATGTGAAGGACGACATTGAAATAGTCTTCATATTCCAGCGATTTCACGCGCTCTCACATCGCCAAAAAGCCGTGCAATCTTATCGCCGCGTGAATCCGGCCTTTTATTGCGGGAGTTTTTTTTGCATCTTTATTCCTCATTTCCTGCTTAAAAAGAAAAAAAAACCAGCCTGACTGATTTGGGCCGGGCTCACACGGGCGTATAATTATAGCGTATTACGTGGGCGCTGTACGCCGTGTGATACACGGTAACTCACAGGCAATCAATTACATCGTCAGAATTGCGTAATACGCAAGCGCAAAATAGAATGCAGCCCGAGATAGAGGCCATAATTCTCTATGGACACGTATATACAAGCACCTATATGCGACGACGCAGGAAATATAAACAACACATCCGTTCTGCGCGTGCGTACGCGGTCATGCGCAGCACTGTTTAGCCACCACGGACGGTCGGATGCACAGCTGTAACATTCCGGATCCTCTGTCTTATCTCTGCTGCCCAACATCTCTTTTCACGGTCCGTGGGGGGCAGCTTCTCGGGCGGCGCCGACACATCACAGGTCTGTTATCTGGACCCGGGGACCTCCAGATTGGAGAGATCAGCGGCTGTTCTCTCTGGCTGACCCCGTCTGTTATATGTGCAGCTCCTCGCAGCGACAGCAAATGGAAGTCGTGCTTTCTGAGCGTCTTCCACTTGCTGACCGTTTCCATCTTCTCCCAGAGTATCCTGTGCAGTACTGTGACACGTATGGGATACGATTGAACTGGATGATTGTGTAATCAAATAACTAGTTGCCGTATGAGTTAACCAGAACTTCAATGAACTAATGACCTGTCTGAATATTCTGCTCAATGCAGAATATTATCGACATATATGGTAAGACAGCAAGAATGACTCATAATATAACACAGATGTGATAACTTCATGGACAAAATATTCAATATATTGTGTTGCCAATCATCTACTACGCATGTCTAGAACCTGAATAGCCATATTAGAATGACGTATATACCCATAACTGCGCAGAAGCAGATATGCCACGTAGTGTAAGAACGGCATAAATAGCAGTGATCTTCAGGGAAGAGTCGGGACTCATCTTGTGGCCGTTAGACGTACCGGCGTACTCCCGGATCCTCTTGACAATCGTACCTGGAGATCCCCCGATTGCGGAGTGATGCTACAATATCCGGTGACGTATTGATGCTTAACTTTGTTACCCATGTGATCTCAATGCCTATATGTTAATTAACTATTTTACTTACATATACTAAAGAGTAAATAAACTTGTGTTTTATATTTGTCTTACCTCAGACTGTGTGCTTAACGGGTATGTTAATGAGGTTAAAAAATTGCCAAAATCTTGAGCAGGTAAGACATAAATTGGCGTAGTCTGGCAGGATATTGTTGTCTTTGGTAAGGTTATATTACTGTATAATTTGGTATTGTGACAGTGCTTCTCAGTGCACGGGGGGGTTGCTGTCGCCATATTAGATTTTTGGCCCATTGCCAAGGGGTTCAAATGGTTATAACTTTGCTTTGATAAGTGATAGAGTAATAATAGTAAATACAAATTGATAGTTGCAGTAAGTAGTCCTTGTTGAACCCATTGGCATACTGCCAAAATATTATAAGTTCTGTAACTTTGAAGCAGGACTTGGGAGATTGGTGTCAGTTTGCACGGTTGTGTCTAGCAATAAGCGGGACCTCTGTGCAAAATTTCACCAATTGGCACGTTGCCAAAATTTTCGGAGTTCTGTAACTTTGAGGCAGGACTCGGGAAATCGGTGCCAGTTTGCAGGGTGGTGCCTCGCCGTAAAGGGGACCTCTGTGCAAAGTTTCACCAGATTGGCACGTTGCCAAAATTTTGTAAAGGGGAACTCTGTGCAGAGTTTCACCAAATTGGCACGTTGCCAAAACTTTCGGAGTTCTGTAACTTTGAGACAGGACTTGGGAAATTGGTGCCAGTTTGCAGGGTGGTGCCTCGCCGTAAAGGGGACCTCTGTGCAAAGTTTCACCAGATTGGCACGTTGCCAAAATTTTGTAAAGGGGAACTCTGTGCAGAGTTTCACCAAATTGGCACGTTGCCAAAACTTTCGGAGTTCTGTAACTTTGAGACAGGACTTGGGAAATTGGTGCCAATTTGCAGGGTGGTTTCTCGCAGTAAAGGGGACCTCTGTGCAAAGTTTCACCAATTGGCAAGTTGCCAAAATTTTGTGAGTTCTGTAAGGGGGAACTCTGCGCAAAAAGTTTCACCAATTGGCATTTTGCCAATAAGACAACAATATGTTTAGAAAAAGAACCAAGAAAGATAAAACTAAAATCGTTCAGAAAATAGACATCCCCGGCTGGTCCGAGGGTCCCTATGATATATTAGCTCAGGAGTTGATGCATAGTGGGCTTGCAGAATCATGGGATAGTAAGCTAAAAGATTCAGAGCCCCTCGATGTCGTTAAGGTACTCGAGGAGACCCCTGCCAAGGCAGGTGACGCAGTTCAGTTGGGTAGGAGAAATTGGGTATTGGCCTCAGCCTATAGGAATATCCATAAGAAGAAGTCCCAACTAATAAGAAAACTTAATCAGACGGAACAAAAGTTAGTAGAATCTGAAGGAAAGAGAGTGGTGTTGGAATGTAACCAAAGGCTGATAAAGGAAAAAATAGAACATTACCAGAATATTGCAGAAAAGGCTGTTGTAAAAGTTGCTCAGAATAAATATAAGGGGCGTAAAGGTAAAGTTGATAAGCGAAAGGTATCGAAAGCTATAGCTTCTGCTTCTGTGAACTGGGACCCAGATAAGTGGGATGGAGACTTATGGGATTCCTCATCTTCTTCGGGGGAGGAGGACTGGCATAAGGGGGATTGGGAAGACCCACCCAATCCAATAATTGATCCACCTGCTTTAAAACGTGCCCAGCCCATTAGCAGAAGGAAGGAAACTACTGAATATGGACCCGATACCCAGCCTATCGTAGGTCATGATGGGCAAAGGTTGCCCAGGTATGACGATCAGGGAAACTATATGTACGATGCCGATGGGAGACTGTTGGTGCAAGAAGAATTGGTGCCACATAGGCGCACCAGGCTTACCCTAGAGGATTTTTCTCAGTCAGAAGTTGATGATATACTGAGTAGATTTAGGCAAAGGCCTGGGGAATCTGACATACCATGGTTGGTCCGTCTATTTGAGCACGGGGCGACTGGGGTAATGTTGGATCCAAAAGATGCAATGAGATTTGTTACTCTAACTAGAGATCCAGTAATCAGTAGAAATTTTAGAGAATATTTTCCTAATCATCAAGGAGAAAGTGCTATTTCCCTGTTTAATATAGTAACCAATGGGTTTCTTAATAAATTCCCAACAGAGGCAGACATTCCAATCAATGACAAACCTTGGTACACTATCAGGGATGGCATTGAAAGGTTGAAGGAGGAAGCTATGAGGGTCTCATTAATTATCATCGAGCATATGGAAGATTATTTGGAGACTCGGCTGACAGCAGGAGTTAGAAATCGTTTAATTAAGACTGCACCTTCGGCTTATAAAGCCGTGATGATGACCCTACTTCTATCCATGACTAATGAGCCAATGTCTGCGGTTGTGGCTAGAATGCGGGAATTGCAAGATATGGGAAACTGGGATAGAGAGGAAAAGCGAACAGATCGTGATAGGTCTAGGAATCCTAGTTCCCAGGGGACTGGTGATTCAGGAGTGCCAAGGGTATCTCGTAGAGATATGTTTCAGGCTCTCCTGAAAGCTGGAGTCTCCAAGGACGCCATTGATGGAAAAGATACAGGTGATTTGTGGCGTCTTTATAAACAGAAGGTATTATCCAACAAAAAGGTGGATAAAAGGGAAGATTCAGTGGCCCCAAAAACTTCTAAAAAGAGAGAGAAGCAGGTCACTAATTCAGAGCCTAAGAAATTAGAATGGGAGGATTTTCAAAAGATCTATCCATGGAAGGAGATGGCTGCAATGGTAGCTAGCCAAGTGCAGGACCATATGAAGCCATCTGCTCCGCTCCTGGAGGAATCAGATTCTGATTCCGCATAGGTAGCAAGCCAAGCCCCTGTCTGGGTTAGGCGGGATGACAGACCCTACGTCCCGCTAGCCATACATTGGAAAGGGGGTAATGTCCAAAGGGTCCCAGCTTTAGTAGATACAGGGGCGGAGGCTACTCTGATTTATGGAAATCCCAAAAAGTTTAAAGGTCCAAAAGTTAATATTTCAGGATTGGGAGGAAAAGTTACTGAGGGAGTACAGACACAGGTAACTTTGAAATTGGGCAATTTGCCCTTACGTAAATACACGGTGTTAGTAGTACCTATTCCGGAATATATCATTGGCATAGATATTCTGAAAGGATTGACACTACACCTCGAAGATGGTAAGTTTGCCTTTGGCGTAAGGAAAATAGGGATAAAAGCTTGTCCAGTTACGGTGGGAAAGGTCAAAATGCCACCCGTACACATCCCTCCTGCAGGAAAACTGGTTGCTATGAAGCAATACAGAATTCCTGGAGGTCACAAGGAAATAGGAGAAACCATTAAGGATTTGGTCGATGCTGGGGTTGTGAGGCCTGCAACCACAGCATGGAACAATCCGGTATGGCCTGTGAAGAAGAGTGATGGGTCTTGGAGGATGACTGTCGATTACAGGGAATTGAATAAACAAACACCTCCCTTGACGGCAGCTGTCCCAGACACCATTACAATTGTGGAGCAGATTCAAAGTCACAGTGGACAATGGTACGCTGTGATTGATATCGCACAAGCGTTCTTCACAATTCCAATAGAAGAAAAGGCGCAAGATCAGTTTGCCTTTACGTGGCAAGGACGTCAATATACGTTCACTCGATTGCCACAAGGTTGGATACATAGTCCAACCATCTGTCACCGGACGGTGGCAGAACATTTGGATGAGTTTGATTTACCATCAGAAATGCAGTTTTCACATTATATCGATGATATAATGATTCAGGGACTGGATGAACAATCTGTAAAGAAACAATTGGACGGATTGTTACATCATCTGCGAGAAAAAGGATGGGAAATAAATGATAGCAAGGTGCAAGGCCCCTCTCAGACGGTGAAATTCTTAGGAATTCAATGGAATAAGGGCCATAGGGAGATTCTCCCTAAGGCAAGGCAGAAAATCTTAAATTTTCCCACTCCGAAAGACAAGAAGGAAACACAATCCTACATAGGATTGTTTGGATTCTGGAGACAACACATTCCGCATCTGGGGCAGCTTCTTGCTCCTCTTTACAAGGTGACTCGCAAGAAGTACGAGTTCACGTGGGGAGAAGAGCAACAGGTTGCATTTGAGGCAGTAAAAGAAGCCATACAACAGGCTGTAGATTTATGGCCTTTACAAGATGGTGAGATAGAACTTCATGTATCAGTTCAGCATATGTATGCAAACTGGTCATTGTGGCAGAAGCAAGGGGGCAAAAGAGTGCCACTAGGCTTCTGGAATCGGAAATTACCAGATGCAGGAGAAAAATACACTCCACTGGAGCAACAGCTGTTGGCATGTTATTGGGCCCTGGTGGATACTGAACAATTGACGACAGGACACATAGTCCTTCTAAGGCCGCAAATACCCATCATGAGTTGGGTATTATCTAATCCAAAGTCCAATCGGATAGGACATGCCCAGGAGCAGAGTATCATTAAGTGGAAATGGTACATCTCGGAAAGAGCGAAAAAAGGTGAAGGAGGGATAGCTGCCCTGCATGAAAAGATAGCTGATATCCCTCCAGATGGTCAGGTTACACCAGTAGCGCAAATGGAGGAATCCCCAGTAAAGTGGGGAATACCTTACTCTGAGTTGACAGACTCCCAAAAAGAGCATGCTTGGTTCACGGATGGTTCGGCCAAGTATATCAGTGGAAGACGTAGATGGAAAAGTGTAGCCTTTAATCCAAAATTAGACAAGACGTTGGTCATGGAAGGAGAAGGTAAGAGTAGTCAATATGCAGAACTTTGTGCAGTATTCTTAGCTCTGAAGCAGGAACAAGGGCAAGAATGTCATTTGTATACGGACTCATGGTCAGTTGCCAATGGTTTGGCCACTTGGATCATGGGATGGAAGAAGAACGACTGGAACATTCATGGTAAGGAATTGTGGGGGAAAGAGCTTTGGCAAGACATAGAGGAATTCATTAGGAGTACCAAAAGTACAGTGTTTCATGTTGATGCTCATGTCCCTCTTGACTCATTGGAACGTTTATTTAATTCTCAAGCAGATGCGGCAGCATCGATTTCTGTTGCCATACAAGAACCTGACAAGGAAAAGGAAGCATGGCTTCAAGGTACAGCTGTTTGGGCTCACCAAAAAAGTGGACACTTGGGAGAGAAGGCCACTTACAGGTGGGCACAAGAAAGAGGTATCCCATTGACGGTGGACATGATCAAACAAGTAATCGCGCAATGTCCAGTATGTCAACATGTGCAAAAACGAGAAGTGCCTCATACAGTAATGGGACACATAGGGAGAGGCCAGTTGCCAGCGCAGATTTGGCAGATGGATTTTGTAGGGCCCCTCCCTGAGAGCAGAGGATGTAAGTATATTTGTACAGCAGTAGATACATTCTCAGGTCTGATGGTGGGATTCCCATGTAAAACAGCAACACAATGGAGTACTTTACGTACTCTGGAAGTTATTACCCAGTATTATGGGACTCCCCTGCAGATCCAGACAGACAATGGTTCACATTTTACCGGAAATCAGGTAAAAGAGTATGCCAGTAAAAACAACATAGAATGGGTATATCATATGCCCTACTATCCACAGGCCGCGGGCCTGGTGGAACGAATGAATGGGTTATTAAAATCTACCCTGAAGAAGCTCACTGAGACCGACAAATATGGTCAATGGAGAGATAATCTGACTGCTGCTTTACAGATTATCAACAACAGGCCCATCACTGATTCTATGACACCCTTAATGCGCATGCTAACACCCAATCTCAGTATAGATGTAGCTAAGGTAGAGACAATCTTATACTGGAAAATTAATCCAGATGCGCAGGCACCTTATAGAGCCACTCCTGCCGCTGCAGGGTTGGATCTATACGCTCTTGATACGGTGGTGATAGCCCCGGGAAAGGTGAGTACTATTCCCACAGGGATAGGATGCAAGATCCCGGAGAATCACTTCGGGCAGATAGCCACTAGATCGAGTTTTGCTCTGAGAAGTGCAGTAGTCCTAGGCGGAGTCATAGATGCAGATTATCAGGGGGAAATTAAAGTAATCATGATAAATTTAGGAACAGATCCTCTGATAATAGGGAAAAAGGAGCGCATGGCACAGCTGCTATTAATACCAGTGTATCTGACACAAGTGGAAGAAGGGGCAGCTCCCACTGAACTTACTGTAAGAGGAGATAAAGGTTTTGGCTCAACTGATGTTACTAATGTAGGGGCCAAAATATGGGTTCAGAATCACCAAGGACCGCCCTCCCCGGCAGAGGTTATTGCTGTGGGGAAAGATCGAACTTTGCTTATTATGCGACCCGGAGTAGAGAAATGGGAATATGTCCC
The DNA here is from genome assembly GCF_035609145.1 of Eleutherodactylus coqui. Lineage (NCBI taxonomy): Eukaryota > Metazoa > Chordata > Amphibia > Anura > Eleutherodactylidae > Eleutherodactylus > Eleutherodactylus coqui. Next base: position 535,128,710 of record NC_089837.1, on the reverse strand, counting down.
ACAAGAAAAGTGCTATTTGCGGGAATAATGCTTGTTTCCTTGCTTTCTCTAGAATCATATAATCATTTTTGGAATCCTTGGCGTCATGTGTTCGGTGTTCGCAGTAGGTGATGCGTGGACGCCAGGGATCCGCGTCAATGACACCGGAAGGAATGATTATTCGTGGGGCTGGAGGAATTCAACCCGAACCAGGAAGCAAGACAACTTCACTTGTGAAGCCAACCAGAAATGTTATATCGTGAATATTACCTTTGATGGGACTATCTGGAGTGGAAATCCATTATCGCATATAAGTTCGACCTACCGTCCTTCATATGCACTGCATAAGGCAACGGGACAAATAAACATTACGTCACTTGTGAAAGTGTCCTGCTGTCAGAGACCAAAAGAGTTGCCATATCTCAATTACTCCCTGGTGATACAATATGTTCAGAATTGTACAAATACGGGAGTGCAGTTTTCATTTCCCTTAAATGAGACAGAAGTAATTACGTGTGGGAATGCAACGGAGATCGAGAATCGGGCCATGTGGGGCCAGTTCCTGGTATTCGTGAACATTAATGCTTCTAAAATAGATCCTGGACATATAAAAAGGGTTCCATCCACCTGTCGCCTGGTGGGACGAGATGCTCAAAAGACTGTTATACAAGCCTCCGTGCAGTTTCCACCCTCAAGGACTTGTCCTACCAAGCGTTCCCGTCGAGCTTGGTATGATACCTTACTCGGAGGCTATGGAGCGCTTTCTGGGACTATTAATGGTTTTGATATAGAGACTTTAGCTAATCGAATGCATAACGCGGGAAGTGGTATTAAAGATGTGCTCACATTGCAGGCTAACTGGATGCCCACTATATGGCAGCCCTTTAGTATGCAAACGGATGTGGACACAATAATGCTTGATTTGCAAGATGCATCTAATAGGTTTTCATATGAAATAAATTCTAACATATCTAATTATGTTAATTGGTCAATATGTACCTTGCAGACCATTTATCAGCAACAACAAAAGAACACACTTCAAACTATGCTCATGACTGGCAATGAGCAAGTATGGAGGACCGTGTTCAATCAGACTATAACTGAGACTGATTGGATACAGTTGGAGGCGCAGAAAATGGTTTGCAATGATATATTATGTAAAGGGACCATATTCATATACAATGTTACTAAAAAGAATGTGATGTGTAAGTTTGTAGTTCTCCCCTTACTTATAGGTGTTCCAGAAGATATGCATTTCTGGGTACCTAGATTTAACGGGATTTACATTGATGACCAAAATAGAACTCATGATTTATCATTGTGTGATGATACATTAGAAGGGACCATATGCAAGGTCCAATCGGCTGTTTATGAACCATGCTTATTACAAAATACGATCAATGTATGTGAATGGACTGTGCTGCCACTCACTTTTAAGATGATGGTTGAAATAGCCCCACAGGAGGTATGTTTGGCAAGTAATCAACCTGTTGTACCTGGGATGGTTGTCCCATTTTCAGGATGCTTGCGAAACGTATCTGCACTTGTTTGGGAAAATGAGACCTTTGTGTTATTACCCGAACAAGACAAGACAGTGGCTGTCAATTGGCAACCACTGCCTTTAAATGTGTCAAATTGGGATCTAAATTTGACCAAATTCAAAAAGTTGTTAGAAGACACAGAAGAAGTACAGCAACATATTAAATTGCTTAATAGATCTTTGGCAACGCATATTGTAAGTACTACTGTAATAGCTGGCAAAATTGTAAAGATGGGATCGGCTATTGCTGATGCCACGTCACACCATTGGTATGACATCTTTATGGGTTATTCATCATCTGCACAAACCACTCTTAATTGGCTAATACATCCTGTTTTGGTATTGGCCATAGTTGTAATACTTTTATCGCTATGGAATTGTTTCATGGCATATAAGGTATTCTGTAGAAAACCAAAAGTTTTAATGGTATCATACGGCAAATAGTGAATGATTAAGGACCGATTGTGACACGTATGGGATACGATTGAACTGGATGATTGTGTAATCAAATAACTAGTTGCCGTATGAGTTAACCAGAACTTCAATGAACTAATGACCTGTCTGAATATTCTGCTCAATGCAGAATATTATCGACATATATGGTAAGACAGCAAGAATGACTCATAATATAACACAGATGTGATAACTTCATGGACAAAATATTCAATATATTGTGTTGCCAATCATCTACTACGCATGTCTAGAACCTGAATAGCCATATTAGAATGACGTATATACCCATAACTGCGCAGAAGCAGATATGCCACGTAGTGTAAGAACGGCATAAATAGCAGTGATCTTCAGGGAAGAGTCGGGACTCATCTTGTGGCCGTTAGACGTACCGGCGTACTCCCGGATCCTCTTGACAATCGTACCTGGAGATCCCCCGATTGCGGAGTGATGCTACAATATCCGGTGACGTATTGATGCTTAACTTTGTTACCCATGTGATCTCAATGCCTATATGTTAATTAACTATTTTACTTACATATACTAAAGAGTAAATAAACTTGTGTTTTATATTTGTCTTACCTCAGACTGTGTGCTTAACGGGTATGTTAATGAGGTTAAAAAATTGCCAAAATCTTGAGCAGGTAAGACAAGTACTGACACCTATACGGAGCGCTCCGAGCCATCGCCATACCTACGACAAGTCCATTTAACCTCACCTTCTCAGAGGGCGTCACAGGCGGGAGAGAACGGCAAAGGAAATCAAACATTTCCGAGTCACCTTTTTCTCATACATCACAGCTGATTAGGTCCGACATCAGCTGCAGGCGACGCAAAAAAACCGAAGCGCAGCCGCTGCTGCCTGCTATGTGCAGTCATGAGCGTCAGCGGAGATCATCTCTACTGACTGTCTGTCTCCTCCGAATCTTACACAGCACAAAATCTAGACCAAAATAAGACACCAACTCTCCTGGACAATAATGAGAGCGGACTCCTGAGTCCGACACTGTAAAACTGAGAGCCGGAGGTACCGATGTATATACATGGACTATGTAAGAGCTGGAGATGGAGGTACCGCTGTATATACATGGACTATGTAAGACCTGGAGATGGAGGTACCGCTGTATATACATGGACTATGTAAGACCTGGAGATGGAGGTACCGATATATATACATGGACTATTTAAGACCTGGAGATGGAGGTACCGCTGTATATACATGGACTATGTAAGACCTGGAGATGGAGGTACCGATATATATACATGGACTATGTAAGACCTGGAGATGAAGGTACCGATATATATACATGGACTATGTAAGACCTGGAGATGGAGGTACCGCTGTATATACATGGACTATGTAAGACCTGGAGATGGAGGTACCGCTGTATATACATGGACTATGTAAGACCTGGAGATGGAGGTACCGATATATATACATGGACTATTTAAGACCTGGAGATGGAGGTACCGCTGTATATACATGGACTATGTAAGACCTGGAGATGGAGGTACCGATATATATACATGGACTATGTAAGACCTGGAGATGAAGGTACCGATATATATACATGGACTATGTAAGACCTGGAGATGGAGGTACCGCTGTATATACATGGACTATGTAAGACCTGGAGATGGAGGTACCGCTGTATATACATGGACTATGTAAGACCTGGAGATGGAGGTACCGATATATATACATGGACTATTTAAGACCTGGAGATGGAGGTACTGCTGTATATACATGGACTATGTAAGACCTGGAGATGGAGGTACCGATATATATACATGGACTATGTAAGACCTGGAGATGGAGGTACCGATATATATACATGGACTATGTAAGACCTGGAGATGGAGGTACCACAGCATATACATGGACTATGTAAGTCCTGGAGATGGGAGTACCACTATATATACATGGACTATGTAAGACCTGGAGATGGAGGTATCACTATACATACATAGACTGTATAAGACCTGAAGATGGAGGTACCGCAGTATATACATGGACTATGTAAGACCTGAAGATGGAGATACCACAGCATATACATGGACTATGTAAGACCTGGAGATGGAGGTACCGCTATATATACATGGACTATGGAAGCCCTGAAGATGGAGGTACCACAGCATATACATGGACTATGGAAGACCTGGAGTTGAAGGTACCTCTATATATACATGCATCTGTAGGAGCTGGAGATGGAGGTATCGCAGTATATACATGGACTATGTAAGACCTGGAGATGGAGGTACCACAGCATATACATGGACTATGTAAGACCTGGAGATGGAGGTACCGCTATATATACATGGACTATGGAAGACCTGAAGATGGAGGTACCACAGCATATACATGGACTATGGAAGACCTGGAGATGAAGGTACCGCTATATATACATGCATCTGTAGGAGCTGGAGATGGAGGTATCGCAGTATATACATGGACTATGTAAGACCTGGAGATGGAGGTACCACTATACATACATGGACTTTGGAAGACCTAGAGATGGAGGTACCGCAGTATATACATGGACTATGGAAGACCTGGAGCTGGAGGTACTACTATATACACATGGACTTTGTAAGACGGGGGTATTGCTATATACAGATGGACTCTGGAAGACCTGGATATGGAGGTACCGCTATATACACATTGACTCTGGAAGACCTGGAGATGGAGGCACCGCTATAGATACATGGACTCTGGAAGACCTGGAGATGGAGGTACCGCTATATACACAGGGACTCTGGAAAAGCTAGAGATGCAGGTACCACTATATATACATGGACTATGTAAGACCTGGAGAAGGGGGGACCACTAAACATACATGGACTATGTAAGTCCTGGAGATGGGAGTACCGCTATATATACATGGACAATATAAGACCTGGAGATGGAGGTACTGCTATATATATATGGACTATGTAAGACCTGGAGATGGGAGTACCACTATACATACATGGACTTTGGAAAACCTAGAGATGGAGGTACCGCAGTATGTACATGGACTATGGAAGACCTGGAGATGGAGGTACTGCTATATATTTATGGACTCTGGAAGACCTGCTGATAGAGGTACCGCTATATATACATGCATCTGTAGGAGCTGGAGATGGAGGTCCAGCTATACATTCATGGACTATGTAAGACCTGAAGATGGAGGTACCACTATATACACATGGACTCTGTAAGACTTAAAGATGGGGGTACTGCTATATACAGATGGACTCTGGAAGACCTGGAGATGGAGGTACCGCTATAAATACATGGACTATGTAAGTCCTGGAGATGATAGTACCGCTATATATACATGGACTATGTAAGACCTAGAGATTGAGGTACCGCTATACATACATGGACTATGTAAGTCTTGGAGATGGGAGTACCGCTATATATTCATGGACAATGTAAGACCTGGAGATGGAGGTACCGCTATATATACATGGACTATGTAAGACCTGGAGATGGGAGTACTACTATACATACATGGACTATGGAAGACCTGGAGATGAAGGTACCGTTATATATACATGCATCTGTAGGAGCAGGAGATGGAGGTCCAGCTATATATTCATGGACTATGTAAGACCTGGAGATGGAGGTACTACTATATACACATGGACTTTGTAAGACTTAGAGATGGGGGTATTGCTATATACAGATGGACTCTGGAAGACCTGGATATGGAGGTACCGCTATATACACATTGACTCTGGAAGACCTGGAGATGGAGGTACCGCTATAGATACATGGACTCTGGAAGACCTGGAGTTGGAGGTACCGCTATATACACAGGGACTCTGGAAAACCTAGAGATGCAGGTACCATTATTTACACATGGACTATCTAAAACCTGGAGATGGAGGTACCGCTATATACACATGCATCTGTAAAAGCTGGAGGTACCGCTATATATTCATGGATTATGTAAAACCTAGAGATGGAGGTACCACTATATACACATGGACTCTGTAAGACTTAGAAATGGGGGTACTGCTATATACAGATGGACTCTGGAAGACCTGGAGATGGAGGTACCGCTATATACACATGGACTCTGGAAGACCTGGAGATGGAGGTACCGCTATACATGCATGGACTATGTAAGTCCTGGAGATGGAGGTACCGCTATATACACATGGACTATGTAAGACCTGGAGATGGAGGTACCGCTATATACACATGGACTATGTAAGTCCTGGAGATGGAGGTACCGCTATAAATACATGGACTATGTAAATCCTGGAGATGGGAGTACTGCTATATATACATGGACTATGTAAGTCCTGGAGATGGGAGTACCGCTATATATACATGGACTATATAAGACCTGGAGAAGGGGGGACATCTAAACATACATGGACTATGTAAGTCCTGGAGATGGGAGTACCGCTATATATACATGGACAATGTAAGACCTGGAGATGGAGGTACCGCTATATATATATGGACTATGTAAGACCTGGAGATGGGAGTACCACTATACATACATGGACTTTGGAAAACCTAGAGTTGGAGGTACCGCAGTATATACATGGACTATGGAAGACCTGGAGATGGAGGTACTGCTATATATTTATGGACTCTGGAAGACCTGCTGATGGAGGTACCGCTATATATACATGCATCTGTAGGAGCTGGAGATGGGAGTACCACTATACATACATGGACTTTGGAAGACCTGGAGCTGGAGGTACCGCTATATATACATGGACTATGTAAGACCTGGAGATGGAGGTACCACTATATACACTTGGACTTTGCTGAGAAGTATTTTATTCGGACACAATATTTATCACATATAGACAAATATGACCGCATTTACAGTTTCATCTCCATCCAGATACTGTGGGCCTGGAGGCGTCTCAGGCTCAGATCAGTGCGGTGGAGCTGTCTCTGTGGCACCTCCAATGCGCAGTGCTGACTACATTTACTGGTTGGCTGTGTGATGCAGACATAATAGTAATATATACAACATCGAAGGTCGGCCCTACTTACAGCAGCATATTTATAAGCTATGGCAATAAGGTTTGTGGTGTGTGAGGGGTGCGGTCCACATGGCAACAGTCATTTGTCAGACCCGGATTCTTATATATGTCTAGTATGCTCTTGTACTGACAGCGCAGTGAGAGGACATCATGTGATATCAACACAGCGCCGGAGCGTCCAACAACATCATAATCTGCAATGAAAAGATGCAAAAACTAGAACTATGAGAGAACCCATGAAGGACACGGAAACCTGTCCTATAGCCCTACAAGCTGCACTCATCATAAGATAAACACCCACCTGTCACTGACTAATAAGATGGAGACCACGTGGACTGATGACGGACTAGAGATCCAGTTGGAGCGACCAATAATACAGTAGGGACCTAGAAGGGAGCTGATGATACAATCGGGACCTAATAGAGCACCAATTATACACTAGTGTCCTAGGAGTGAATTTTAATACAATGTGGACCTAGGAGAGGACTGATGATACAACAGGGACCTAGATAAGGACAGATGGTATAAATGGGGTCTATGAATGGTCTTATAATAGAATAGGGAACCACAAGAGGCATCTAGGAAAACACGAAAATGTGGATGAAGACTTCTGACTGCTAATGATCCCAGACTAATATCCTCCTTACTCAAAACCTCCCCTCCCATCTCCAAGACTTTCCCCGAGCTGCAGCCCCTCTCTGGATTGTGCTACCCCAGACAGTCAGGTTAATTCCCTACATCCACAGTTATAGGCGAGCCCTATCCACATCTGTATAGGGAGGCTGATCCCATCCAGTTATCTCACTCCCCTCCATTTACCCCTCTTCTACGGACCCCTCATCCAGCAGTATCCCCCCATATGTGTACCCAGCTGGCGGCTGGTGAGGGTCATATCTATGCACCCTGCTTAGTATAAAGAACAGACTGTGTAATACGGGGATGGGCTCTGTTTTGTGTTATATTAATGTCTGGACTTGCTGCCGTGTCTCCTGAGGACGCTGTCACCGTACTTTGCCCGGATCCCCTTACACATTAACCATTTAATATTCGGGGTGCTGTCCTCGGTGCGACCAGAGAGGCAGAGCAGGTGACATGGAGCGTCCCCAGCACTGCTGCAAAGGGTGCGTAACAGGATTCTCCTTGCAAGGTCGCAGCGCGCCGGCCCTGGAGCGTCGTGGGTGTTGCAGAGTGGCTCAGTCTTAGGGCGCAGCAAGGACATCCAGGAGCAGCGCAGCGTCCACCAGACGGACGGGGAGTCATCGGGCTCCGAAGGGTTAATGCTGTTGGCCACTTCTGTTATAATAGTCCAAGAATATACCTGACAGCGAGAAGAGACGGATGAGAGCGGCTGGAACAGGACAGATCCTGACCGGCGGCGGCATCAGAGTCACCTGCCACGTAGACCCTACCAGAGTATATGGGCATTATATCGACCCCCCCCCCCATATATAAGAACATGTGGACATCATATCGACCACCTTTATATCAGCCCATATGGTCATCCTATAGACCCCCCCTCTATACAGCAGCACATATGGACCTCAAATCAACCTTCCCCAATATGGACATATCGACCCCCTCTATAAACTTTAAAGGGCTATTCCATCAGCATAAAATGCACCAGCGCTGACCCCTGTGGGTGACGCCTGTAGGGTATAATATCCCCCCCCCCCCCCCCCCGTGACTTATTGGGGGTGACAGTGATTCTCCATGAAATATGGCAAATGGGAAAATGTAAAAGAGCTTCATAAATAAGATTCCAGCGGATGTAGCAGAGCCGAGCAGCTCTGTAGGCGCAGCTCCGTGTAATTCTTGTATTAACTATAGTCTTACCAGCACTGCAGGTATGGCCCAGTCAGCTCTGCTACATCTGCGCACATCTGTGGCTGGCTGCCCCTCCCGGTTACATTACTGCTTGCACACATACAGATCGCGCTGCCCCATTAGAAGAGGAATTAATGTATTTCCTCAGTCGCCCGTCCATGCGTGTGATGCGCCCGGATTCCTGCCCAGTGCTCTGATATCAGGGGGATATCGCCGCTGCTCGACGCTAAATTATTCATCGTCGCTGGTGAAATATTCATTACAGATGTCGGAGGGAAGCAAATAGCAACCCAGAAATTCAATTCTGAGGGCGCTAACGGCGAGCGGGAAGACTGCAGAATCAACACAAACCACGAATCACTCCACTCCCCTACACTGACCGCCAGCTGCACTGCTCCCCTACACTGACCGCCAGCTGCACCGCTCCCCTACACTGACCGCCAGCCACACCGCTCCCTACACTGACCGCCAGCCACACCGCTCCCTACACTGACCGCCAGCCACACCGCTCCCTACACTGACCGTCAGCCACTCCCCTACACTGCCCGTCAGCCGCACTGTTCCCCTACACTGACCGCCAGCTGCACTGCTCCCCTACACTGACCGTCAGCCGAACCGCTCCCCTACACTGACCGCCAGCTGCACCGCTCCCTACACTGACCGTCAGCCGCACCGCTCCCCTACACTGACCGCCAGCCGCACCGCTCCCTACACTGACCGTCAGCCGCACCGCTCCCCTACACTGACCACCAGACGCACCGCTCCCCTACACTGACCGCCAGCCACACCGCTCCCTACAAAGACCGTCAGCCGCACCGCTCCCCTACACTGACCGTCAGCCGCACCGCTCCCCTACACTGACCGTCAGCCGCACCGCTCCCCTACACTGACCGTCAGCCGCACCGCTCCCATACACTGACCGCCAGCCACACCGCTCCCTACACTGACCGTCAGCCGCACCGCTCCCCTACACTGACCGTCAGCCGCACCGCTCCCCTACACTGACCGCCAGCCGCACCGCTCCCCTACACTGACCGTCAGCCGCACCGCTCCCCTACACTGACCGCCAGCCGCACCGCTCCCCTACACTGACCACCAGACGCACCGCTCCTCTACACTGACCGCCAGCCACACCGCTCCCTACACTGACCGTCAGCCGCACCGCTCCCCTACACTGACCGTCAGCCGCACCGCTCCCCTACACTGACCGTCAGCCGCACCGCTCCCCTACACTGACCACCAGCCGTCCAAACCCTACACTGACTGCCAGCAGCTCCTTTACACTGACCATCAGCCGCACCGCTCCCCTACACTGACCGCCAGTCATCTAAACCATACACTGACTGTCAGCCACTCCCCTACACTGACCGCCAGCCGCACCGCTCCCCAACACTGACCGTCAGCCGCACCGCTCCCCTACACTGACCGTCAGCCGCACCGCACCCCTACACTGACCGTCAGCCGCACCGCTCCCCTACACTGACCGTCAGCCGCACCGCTCCCCTACACTGACCGTCAGCCGCACCGCTCCCCTACACTGACCGTCAGCCGCACCACTCCCCTACATTTACCGTCAGCCGCACCACTCCCCTACACTGACCGTCAGCCGCACCGGTCCCCTACACTGACCGTCAGCCGCACCGCTCCCGTACACTGACCGTCAGCCGCACCGCTCCCGTACACTGACCGTCAGCCGCACCGCTCCCGTACACTGACCGTCAGCCACACCGCTCCCCTACACTGACCGCCAGCCGCACCGCTCCCCTACACTGACCGTCAGGCGCACCGCTCCCCTACACTGACCGTCAGCCGCGCCGCTCCCCTACACTGACCGTCAGCCGCGCCGCTCCCCTACACTGACCGCCAGCCGCACCGCTCCCCTACACTGACCGCCAGCCGCACCGCTCCCTTACACTGACCGCCAGCCGCACCGCTCCCCTACACTGACCGCCAGCCGCTCCCCTACACTGACCGCCAGCCGCACCGCTCCCCTACACTGACTGTCAGCCGCACCGCTCCCCTACACTGACCGTCAGCCGCACCGCTCCCCTACACTGACCGCCAGCCGCACCGCTCCCCTACACTGACCGCCAGCCGCACCGCTCCCCTACACTGACCGTCAGGCGCACCGCTCCCCTACACTGACCGTCAGCCGCGCCGCTCCCCTACACTGACCGCCAGCCGCGCCGCTCCCCTACACTGACCGCCAGCCGCACCGCTCCCTTACACTGACCGCCAGCCGCACCGCTCCCCTACACTGACCGCCAGCCGCACCGCTCCCCTACACTGACCGCCAGACGCACCGCTCCCCTACACTGACCGCCAGCCGCACCGCTCCCCTACACTGACCGTCAGCCGCACCGCTCCCCTACACTGACCGTCAGCCGCACCGCTCCCCTACACTGACCGTCAGCCGCACCGCTCCCCTACACTGACCGCCAGCCGCACCGCTCCCCTAAACTGACCGTCAGCCGCACCGCTCCCCTACACTGACCGTCAGCCGCACCGCTCCCTACACTGACCGTCAGCCGCACCGCTCCCCTACACTGACCGTCAGCCGCACCGCTCCCCTACACTGACCGTCAGCCGCACCGCTCCCCTACAATGACCGTCAGCCGCACCGCTCCCCTACACTGACCGTCAGCCGCACCGCTCCCCTACACTGACCGTCAGCCGCACCGCTCCCCTACACTGACCGCCAGCCGCACCGCTCCCTTACACTGACCGCCAGCCGCACCGCTCCCTTACACTGACCGTCAGCCGCACCGCTCCCCTACACTGACCGTCAGCCGCACCGCTCCCCTACACTGACCGTCAGCCGCACCGCTCCCCTACACTGACCGTCAGCCGCACCGCTCCCCTACACTGACCGTCAGCCGCACCGCTCCCCTACACTGACCGCCAGCCGCACTGCTCCCTTACACTGACCGTCAGCCGCACCGCTCCCCTACACTGACCGTAACCGCACCGCTCCCCTACACTGACCATCACCCGCACCGCTCCCCTACACTGAAAGTCAGCCGCACCGCTCCCCTACACTGACCGTAACCGCACCGCTCCCTACACTGACCGTCAGCCGCACCGCGCCCCTACACTGACCGTAACCGCACCGCTCCCCTACACTGACCGTCAGCCGCACCGCTCCCTACACTGACCGTCAGCCGCACCGCTCCCCTACACTGACCGTCAGCCGCACCGCTCCCCTACACTGACCGTCAGCCGCACCGCTCCCCTACACTGACCGTCAGCCGCACCGCGCCCCTACACTGACCGTAACCGCACCGCTCCCCTACACTGACCGTCAGCCGCACCGCTCCCTACACTGACCGCCAGCCGCACCGCTCCCCTTTACCTCACTGAAAGTACCAAAGCCTCTTCTCTAGTGAACCGAATTGGGAGCCTCCTGGACTGTGCCGTGGACTCCGTATCTTCCAGCACCGTCCCATCTGTTTTCGGCTCCAGTCTCAGTGGTGTCGGCTCTTGTTCCTCTTTAATGCCTCTGAATATGGAAACCTGATGACCAACTAGAAATCAACAGGATCCACCAGGAGATTAGCGGACAGATGTGACATAATCACCAGGACCCCCGTGATAACGGAGGCCATCAGACCCGTGTGAAGGAGCCTTACGGGATATTATCTCAGGACCGGAGTGATGGACGGTAGAGCCCATCTCGTATTCTGCATCACTCCTCCGCTAGTATGAAACATGTCAGACCCAGCTGCTGGACAGGCAGAAGCTCACACACAGTGCATCACTCCTATCATTACTGACCCCCGGAGCTCACAGTCTAATCCCCCCATCAGATAAACAATGTATCACTCCCATCATCTCTGACCCACAGAGCTCACAATCTAATCCCCCCACATCATATACAATGTATCACTCTCATCATCCCTGACCCCAGGAGCTCACAATCTAATTCCCCCATCACACACAATGTATCACTCCCATCATCCCTGACCCCAGGAGCTCACAATCTAATCCCCCCATCACACAATGTATCACTCCCATCATCCCTGACCCCAGGAGCTCACAATCTAATCCCCCATCAGATAAAAAATGTATCACTCCCATCATCCCTGACCCCAGGAGCTCACAATCTAATCCCCCCCACATCACATACAATGTATAACTCCCATCATCCCTGACCCCAGGAGCTCACAATCTAATCCCCCCATCACACAATGTATCACTCCCATCATCCCTGACCCCAGGAGCTCACAATCTAATCCCCCCACATCATATACAATGTATAACTCCCATCATCCCTGACCCCAGGAGCTCACAATCTAATCCCCCCATCACACAATGTATCACTCCTATCATTACTGACCCCCGGAGCTCACAATCTAATCCCCCCATCAGATAAAAAATGTATCACTCCCATCATCCCTGACCCCAGGAGCTCACAATCTAACCCCCCCACATCATATACAATGTATCACTCCCATCATCCCTGACCCCAGCAGCTCACAATCTAATCCCCCCACATCATATACAATGTATCACTCCCATCATCCCTGACCCCAGGAGCTCACAATCTAATCCCACCATCACACAATGTATCACTCCCATCATCCCTGACCCCAGGAGCTCACAATCTAATCCCCCATCACACGCAGTGTATCACTGCCATCATCCCTGACCCCAGGAGCTCACAATCTAATCCCCCCATCAGATAAAAAAATGTATCACTCCCATCATCCCTAACCCCAGGAGCTCACAATCTAATCCCCCCATCAGATAAAAAATGTATCACTCCCATCATCTCTGACCCCAGGAGCTCACAATCTAATCCCTACATCACACACAATGTATCACTCCCATCATCCCTGACCCCAGCAGCTCACAATCTAATCACCCATCACACGCAATGTATCACTCCCATCATCCCTGACCCCAGGTACTCACAATCTAATCCCCCACATAATATACAATGTATCACTCCCATCATCCCTGACCCCAGGAGCTCACAATCTAATCCTATCACACACAATGTATCACTCCCATCATCCCTGACCCCAGGAGCTCACAGTCTAATCCCCCCACATCACACACAATGTATCACTCCCATCATCCCTGACCCCAGGAGCTCACAATCTAATCCCCCCACATCACACACAATGTATCACTCCCATCATCCCTGACCCCAGGAGCTCACAATCTAATCCCCCTACATCATATACAATGTATCACTCCCATCATCCCTGACCCCAGGAGCTCACAATCTAATCCCCCCATCACACACAATGTATCACTCCCATCATCCCTGACCCCAGGAGCTCACAATCTAATCCCCCCATCACACACAATGTATCACTCCCATCATCCCTGACCCCAGAAGCTCACAATCTAATCCCCCCATCACACACAATGTATCACTCCCATCATCCCTGACCCCAGGAGCTCACAATCTAATCCCCCCACATCATATACAATGTATCACTCCCATCATCCCTGACCCCAGGAGCTCACAATCTAATCCCCCCATCACACACAATGTATCACTCCCATCATCCCTGACCCCAGGAGCTCACAATCTAATCCCCCATCACACAAGTATCCTCTCAGTATATTTCTACCATGGAGGAGACATGCAGAGGAGCATAAGATTTGCCTTCTGGTTGGATTTAACCCCAGGGCCCACTAGCGTTGACCTTTGAACCCATGCACTGCCTTTTATAGGTCTAGATCTTCCAATCCTCCCACAATTCCTAGCTGTAATAGGATGGATCAACCGCATGCTACATAACAGCTTCCTAGAAGTGGTTTGATTGTCACATATAAGCCACCCCTCACGTGAACACAGACCACACAGTGTCAGATTGGTGCCATCGTTCCCCGGAACAGGACGCCTCCATGTCCGGCCGCACTTTATATAATACGCTATGTTACAACATAGAGATACGACGTTGGCGATTGTTCCTTACGGGTCATTGGACGCTCGGATCATGTGTCTACAATCCTGGTTCACACAACAAGACGGCTCAAGAAGACTCAAAGGAGGACCCAGCCGGGGGGTCCATCCATGCTGCTCATTAAGGCATTCAATGTCTGAGGTCCACAGAGCAGCACCTCCTGACGTATTTATGTCCTCATTGCACTTTTTATGAGGCCACGATGGGTGGCGTTGGTCCTGAGAGCGTCCAGTCTAAGAGGCAGAGCTCAGGATGGCCCCAAACTGCTGACCGTAGTGTAGCTGAACTTGGAAAGAGAGGCCCCCGTGGTGCCTATATCATCCTCCGGTTCACGAAAACGCCGACAAGGCTTGATGCAACCGGCAAATGTTGCCAGAAAGGCCTTGCGGAAGCGCTTGTTCATGAAGCAGTAGATGATGGGGTTGACACAAGCGGAGGTGTAAGACAACAGGTGGATGAAAGAAATGGGGGATCCGGAGAGGATTTTATAGGCGGACTGCTTGTCAAAGGCCTTCCAGGTGTTGACAACAAAAATAGGCATCCAACAGATGAAGAACATGGCCACGATGACAATGAGCATGCGAATGACCCGCTTCTTGGCCATGAGCTTGGCTTCTGAGCTGTTGATGCGGGCGCGGTCCATCTTGGTGCAGTTGCCGGCTGTCAGGGTGGACATCTCCATGGTGTTACGGCGTTTGTTGACTTGAACGTAGCAGCCGTCGCTCTCGTCAGAGTTGGCAACAGATGTTGAGATGGCGATACTGACGCCATTCTTATTGGCTGCAAGAGTGAAGAAAGAAGATAAAGGATTTAATAACTGCAGGTTAAGAAGTAAAAGGAGGAAGTGGAGGAGGCGGACGAGATGTCTGTGCGCTTACCTCCCAACTTTTAAACTACAAAAAGAGGGACAACTATAGTGCCACGCATAGTGCAGCATGCACATTTGTATGACAGGCCATGCCCCTTTACACAAAGCCGTGCCCTCTGTATACCGTAATACTACTCTTCAGTGACCCACTCACAGTAATAGTGAATCTGATATTGATCTCCATAGTGGCCCCAATGGTAATAGTGATCTCCATAGTGGACCCATTAGTAATAGTGATCTCCATATTTACCCTAGTAGTAATAGTGATCTTCATAGTGGTCCCAGTAGTATTGTGATCTCCATAGTGGCCCCAATAGAATTAATGATCTTCATAGTGGCACCACTAGTATTAGTGACCCCCATAGTGGTCCCAGAAGTATAGTGATCCCCATAGTAGTAACAGTAGTAATAGTGATCTCCATAGTTGCCCCAGTAGTAATAGTGATCTCCATAGTGGCCCTAGTAATAATAGTGATCTCCATAATAGCCCTAGTAGTAACAGTGATCTCTATAGTGGCCCCAGTAGTTTTAGTGATCTCCACAGTGGTCCCAGTAGTATAGTGATCTCCATAGTGGCAACAGTAGTAATAGTGATCTCCACAGTGGTTTCAGTAGTAATAGAGATCTCCATAGTGGCCCTAGTGGTAATAGTGATCTCCATAGTGGCCCCAGTAGTAATAGTGATCTCCATAGTGGCCACAGTAGTAATAGTGATCTCCATAGTGGCCACAGTAGTATAGTGCTCTCCATAGTGGCCCTAGTAATAATAGTAATCTCCATAGTGGCCCCATTATTAATAGTGATCTCCATAGTGGTCCCAGTAGTAATAGTGATCTCCATAGTGGTCCCAGTAGTAATAGTGATCTCCATAGTGGCCCTAGTAATAATAGTAATCTCCATAGTGGTCCCAGTAGTAATTGTGATCTCCATAATGACCTAGTAGTAATAGTGATCTCCATAGTTGCCAAAGTAGTAATAGTGATCTCCATAGTTGTCCCAGTAGTAATAGTGATCTCCATAGTTGTCCCAGTAGTAATAGTGATCTCCATAATGGTCCCAGTAGTAATAGTGATCTCCATAGTGGCCCCAGTAGTAATAGTGATTTCCATAGCAGTAACAGTAGTAATAGTGATCTCCACAGGTGCCCCAGTAGTGACAGTGATCTTCATAGTGGCCCCAGTAATACAGTGATCTCCATAGTGGCCCTGGTAATAATAGTGATCCCAATAGTGGCCCCATTAGTAATAGTGATCTCCATACTGGTCCCAGTAGTAATAGTGATATCCATAGTAGTCCGAGTAGTAATAATGATCTCCATAGTGGCCCCAGTAATATAGTGATCTACATAGTGGCCCCATTAGTAATAGTGATCTCCATAGTGGCCCACGTAGTAATAATGATCTCCATAGTGGTCCCAGTAGTAATAGTGGTTTCCATAATGGCCCCAGTAGTGGCCATAGTGGCCCTGGTAATAATAGTGATCCCAATAGTGGCCCCATTAGTAATAGTGATCTCCATGCTGGTCCCAGTAGTAATAGTGATATCCATGGTGGCCCCATTAGTAATAGTGATCTCCATAGTGGCCCACGTAGTAATAATGATCTCCATAGTGGTCCCAGTAGTAATAGTGGTTTCCATAATGGCCCCAGTAGTAATAATGATCTCCATAGTGGCCCCAGTAATATAGTGATCTCCATAATGGCCCCATTAGTAATAGTGATCTCCATAGTGGCCCAAGTAGTAATAGTGATTTCCATAGTGGTCCCAGTAATAATAGTGATTTCCATAGTTGTCCCAGTAGTATAGTGATCTCCATAGTGGCCCCAGTAGTAATAGTGATCTCCATAGTGGCCACAGTAGTATAGTGATCTCCATAGTGGCCCTAGTAATAATAGGAATCTCCATAGTGGCCCCATTAGTAATAGTGATCTCCATAGTGGTCCCTGTAGTTTAGTGATCTCCATAGTAATAATAGTAGTAATAGTAATCTCCATAGTTGCCCCAGTAGTAATAGTGATCTCTATAGTGGTCTAAGTAGTATGGAGATCTCCATAGTGGCCACAGTAGTATAGTGATCTCCATAGTGGCCCTAGTAATAATAGGAATCTCCATAGTGGCCCCATTAGTAATAGTGATCTCCATAGTGATCCCAGTAGTAATAGTGATCTCCATAATGGCCCCAGTAGTAATAGTGATCTCCATAGTGGTCCCAGTAGTATAGTGATCTCCATAATGGCCCAGTAGTATAGTGAGCTACATAGTGGTCCCAGTAGTGTAGTGATCTCCATAATGGTCCCAGTAGTATAGTGATCTCCTTAATGGCCCCTGTAATAATAGTAATCTCCATAGTGGCCCCAGTAGTAGCGTGATCTCCATAGTGGCCCTAGTAGTATAGTGACCTCCACAGTAGTCCCAGTAGTATAGTGATCTCCATAGTGGCCCCTAGTAGTATAGTGATCTCCATAGTGGCTCTAGTAGCATAGTGATCTCCATAGTGGCCCCAGTAGTATAGTGATCTCCATAATGGCCCTAGTAGTATAGTGATCTCCACATTAGTCCCAGTAGTATAGTGATCTCCATAGTGGCCCTAGTAATAATAGTTCAACCGTAACATGGTCTTTTTCAATGATTGATGGAAGATGGAATAAAAACCTGGTTTTATGCACCACGAGTCTTCTGCTGCAGCTCATGTACCATTAGTAATAGCGGTCTCCATAGTGGTCCCAGTAGTATAGTGATCTCCATAATGGCCCTAGTAGTATAGTGATCTCCACAGTAGTTCCAGTAGTAATAGTGATCTCCATAGTGGTCCCAGTAGTATAGTGATCTCCATAATGGCCCAGTAGTATAGTGATCTACATAGTGGTCCCAGTAGTATAGTGATCTCCTTAATGGCCCCTGTAATAATAGTGATCTCCATAGTGGCCCCAGTAGTAGAGTGATCTCCATAGTGGCCCTAGTAGTATAGTGACCTCCACAGTAGTCCCAGTAGTATAGTGATCTCCATAGTGGCCCCTAGTAGTATAGTGATCTCCATAGTGGCTCTAGTAGCATAGTGATCTCCATAGTTGCCCTAGTAGTATAGTGATCTCTATAATGGCCCTAGTAGTATAGTGACCTCCACAGTAGTCCCAGTAGTATAGTGATCTCCATAGTGGCCCCTAGTAGTATAGTGATCTCCATAGTGGCTCTAGTAGCATAGTGATCTCCATAATGGCCCCAGTAGTATAGTGATCTCCATAATGGCCCTAGTAGTATAGTGATCTCCACAGTAGTCCCAGTAGTATAGTGATCTCCATAGTGGCTCTAGTAGCATAGTGATCTCCATAATGGCCCCAGTAGTATAGTGATCTCCATAATGGCCCTAGTAGTATAGTGATCTCCACAGTAGTCCCAGTAGTATAGTGATCTCCATAGTGGCCCTAGTAATAATAGTTCAACCGTAACATGGTCTTTTTCAATGATTGATGGAAGATGGAATAAAAACCTGGTTTTATGCACCACGAGTCTTCTGCTGCAGCTCATGTACCATTAGTAATAGCGGTCTCCATAGTGGTCCCAGTAGTATAGTGATCTCCATAATGGCCCTAGTAGTATAGTGATCTCCATAGTGGTCCCAGTAATATAGTGATCTCCATAGTGGTCCCAGTAGTATAGTGATCTCCATAGTGGTCCCAGTAATATAGTGATCTCCATAGTGGTCCCAGTAGTATAGTGATCTCCATAGTGGTCCCAGTAGTATAGTGATCTCCATAATGGCCCTAGTAGTATAGTGATCTCCACAGTAGTCCCAGTAGTATAGTGATCTCTATAGTGGCCCCAGTAGTAATAGTGATCTGCATAGTGGCCCGAATTGTGATAGTGGTAGAGGTCAGGGTTCGGACTTAGCAATTATGGCCAGCAGCTGACTGTAGCTGTAGGCTGAGTGAGTTCAATACTTGTTGGGTAGCCAGCAATTATTCTTTACCAGCCGGATGACAGCCCAAAGCTCCTTTGAGGACCTGGTGATGGCCGGCACTCAATAGGAAATGCTGAGAGCACAAGAACACAAGTAGCGGCCATTACTATACAGGCGCAGTAATCTGTAAGGATATGGGCCTCATGGTGAAGACCCCAAGGGCTTATAGCTTTGCCTGAAATCAGCCCCTTTATTAGCCCCCATCTAGTAGCCCCATTAAGACCCACAATAATCAGGTGCGGTGTAGATTCCACTCGGAGATGACATCGCTCTGCAGGAATACCGGCCCCTGTGGACAGGAAGCTTGTTGTAGTCGCTGCAGATTAGATGGCGGTGCTGACATGTTCTGACCAGCTGACAGGAAGGGGTCAGCGATTCATGCTGCTTGTACCAAATTCTGCCCTCCCATCAGCAACATAAATCTGCATCCATCGGACCAGGAGATGTTTCTCCGCTGCTCAGTGATACAAGTTTTGCGCTCTTTAGCCCGCTGGAGTCCTTCTGGTTCTCTTAGACACAATGGTGCTGGAACTGGTCGCCCGCTGTTATACCATCCGTGCGGAGGAACGGCGAGTTGTGCGGTCGGACACGTTAGTTGGAGCTCCAGTGTTGTATTCAGCTGACTGTGCAGCCTGTTGGTCAGAATGATTCCTGACATCCTCCTCCAACCCCTTTCAGTGATGAGTTGTTTCCGTCCGCAGGATCCCCTTTCGATGAATGTTTTCCTCAATCGCTCCATTCTCAGTATACTCTCCACATTGTTACATGAGAAAACCCCCCGCGGTTGGCAGTGAGACCCCGGCTAGTCCAGCACCAATGACCGGCCTCGTTGGAAGTCGCTCCGATCGCTGGATTTTCCCATCTAATGTGGATTCACACTGAAACCAATCCACAGAAAACTTGTCACATGATTTTATGCCGCACTCCGGGGTCATGGGGGGAATTACCATCCAGGGAAGCACCAATTCTGAGAGGGCCAGGGGTTCTAATAAAGGACTGGGGCTCTGATAAAGGGCTGGAGCTGTAATAAAGGAATGAGGCTCTAATAAAGGACTGGGGCTCTGATAAAGGACTAGGGCTGTAATTAGCAGGCTGTTTAATGTATGCTCTGGGCACTGACATGACATGCACCAGACTATATCTACCCAGTAATTCCAGGAGGACAGGTGTGCACAGATGACAAGGTGTTACATACCTTTGGCTTCTTTGTTTAGATCCATCTCAAACTGGATGCCCCTGTAGAGCTCATGTGAGATGAGTCCATACGCCACAATCATCACCACTCCTGGGATGAAGAAGAGCACGGTGAGCAAGATGACGTACCTGGAGACAAAAGACGGGGACTGAACATCATCTTAGAGCCAATGAGCCGATTAGAGCTGCTGCGGGTTTATGTGTGGGCACTACATTCTGTTCTGCTAACGGAGGGCGAGTGTCCTGGAATGTGCGGTGTGACTGCCTCCGGTACTGTTTTAATAGTACTATGCAGGCTGATACATGTATGTGCCTGGTCATAAGTGTGTATAAGTATGCATGCCTCTCCGGATCTATTCCATTTAAGCCTGAAGAAGAACCCGAGAGGTTTGGAAGCTCGCATTGACATCATGTATGTTTGTTAGCCACTACCAGCTCTATCTACAAAATGACTTGGTTTCTCTTGCTGGGAACAATCACATTTGGTCTACTGGTGACACCGGACCGAACCTTTGTTTTCATTATAGTACTAGCAGCACAGGGTACACTGGGTGCGGTGAAAAAGCTGATCCAGCGCTGTGTCCCAATACTGGTGTCCTACGGTGAAATAACAAGAGCGTAGTTGACTAGGAAGGCATGCCTGTGCTACACGATGATACGGCACGAAATGTGGATTTCAGTTTGATGTTTCAGCTCCTATAAGAGAGACTAAAACCCAATTGTAAAGCGGTAGAGCAGCGTGTGAGAAGTAGAAATCCGCTTTGCGCATCTAAGTCCAGTGGGACTGCTGCTATGGCTGAATCAGAGCGGACTGCAAGGGACCTCCTACTGCTACGATAGGGATCATCCAGGAAGTCATCTGCCGTCTGCAGGGGATACGGGTGCTCATCTGGATTGGGATTCCCTGGAATGATAACAGGTCTAACGAGGCGATCGCGCCATATTCAAACTCCCATGTTCATTTGATAATTTGCATTGTCTTACTAGTAATGTGCATGGCATCTGCACTGAATCAGTGCTTCACACATGGTCCTGCAATGATGGCGTCCACCCTGGACTGCACTGCAGAACGGCTCCATGCATGTATCGTAGCAGGAAAAGGCCACTTCCAGTCCGCTCTCCTTCCTTCATTCCAGGGAATCTCAACCCAGATCAGCACCCGTATCTCCTGCAGACTGCGGATGACCTCCTGGATGATCCCTATCGTAGCAGAAGGAGGCCCCTTGCAGTCCGCTCTCCTTCAGTCATAGCAGTGGTATGAACGTAGAGAGACATGGAAAGTGGATTTCTACTTCTCACACGCTGCTCTTCAGCTTTACAATTGGGTTTCACTCTCTCACAGGGACCACAACAAAAAAATTGAAAATCATGTTCTGGGGCCCCCAGGGGCTTAGTCCCAAGAGAGGAACATTCTGAGGTAGGTTTCCAACGTAAACTACCTGTTATTAGTTTTAGGACCCATCTGGCAGCTCAGGCACCCGGACGTTGGTAGATGGGCCAAGGTAATTTGATCAAATTATATACCCAGAGCCTCGCATTATTTAATGTGGTTCGAGGATTGATTAGAAGTATTCATACCTCTGATAGTAAATGTATTTTGTGTCTGTGGCCACTTTTGGTTTCTGCTTCTATTGTATGTTGCAACCGTGGTTTAACGTGCACCTATAGATTTCTATTGGGAAGAACTGACCTATTTTATCCTCGCTCATCCTATTGTTGTGTGTCAGGAAGCGTATTAGGGAGAGCACCTAGAAGGTGTGAGGAGACTTTTATGGCTATGCTCTGGCTGCTCTGGGAAAAAAGTAAATGGGAAGTTGGAATAATTTCTCTTTAGCGCCACCTATTGGAAGGCAGCCTTCCTGCAAGTCAATGTCAGACCATTAAATAAGCCTTGTTACAATGACTGGTACAAATGCCCGGAATTTTGTTGCTGCATATCGATGATTAGAAAATGCATAATAGATTACTTCATGCTCAGTTTTTCCCAACATAATGATGTAACTCCACAGGTTACACCACAACCATCATCTGTAGCTTCAAACCTCCAGAAACCGAGGGGAGCTGGAGGCAACAACCACGCAGGAGCAGAGGGTATTTCAGTGGGACCAGCCGTCCTTCTAATGTGTAGGGCATCCCCTGACTCTAACCCCCCATTACAGGTGTTGGAGGATAAAATCCATGTTGGATTTTAGGAAGCTCAATACTTTCTCAGGAGAGATAAGCTGCTGCCAGGGGAGTCTGGACAGAGCCAAATGGAGTCTGGTGGGGGGACAGAGGAGCCAAGGAGGGGACAAATGGGGTCTAGAGGAGAACAAAAGAATAAGCATGAGGAGGACATAGGTGTCAAAGGAGTCTGGAGAAAAGTGAGAAATCTGAAGAAGGGGATGGACAAATCTGGGTGAGAACAAAGGAGTCCAGAGAGAGGTTAAAAGAAGTCTGGAGAGAGAGGAGTCTGGAAGAGGGGCACAGGGATCTGGATAGAAACTTTCTAGGACATAAAAGTTTGAAAGAGGAAAAAGGGTCTGGATGATACTGAAGTGTCTGGAGGAGAACAAAGAAACCCAGAGGAGGGCAGAGGGATCGGTAGGGGGCAGAAGAGTTTGAAGGGGAACAGAGGAGTCTGGAGGAGACAGGGGGTCTGGAGGGGAACAGAGTTATGTGGAGGAGAATGGAGACATCTGGAGGAAGGACAGAGGGGTTTGGGGGAGAACATACGGGTCTGGGGGAGAACACATACCCCTCTGTTCCCCTCCAGATCCCTCTGTTCCCCTCCAGACCCCTCTGTTCCTCAGACCCATCTGTGTTCCCCTCCAGACCCCTCTGTTCTCCTCCAGACCCCACTGTTCTCCTCCAGACCCCACTGTTCTCCTTCAGACCCCACTGTTCTCCTCCAGACCCCTCTGCTCTCCTCCAGACCCCTCTGCTCTCCTCCAGACCCCTCTGTTCCCCTCCAGACTCCTCTGTTCCCCTCCAGACTCCTCTGTTCCCCTCCAGACTCCTCTGTTCCCCTCCAGACCCTCTGTTCCCCTCCAGACCCCTCTGTTCCCCTCCAGACCCCTCTGTTCCCCTCCAGACTCCTCTGTTCCCCTCCAGACTCCTCTGTTCCCCTCCAGACTCCTCTGTTCCCCTCCAGACCCCTCTGTTCCCCTCCAGACCCCTCTGTTCCCCTCCAGACCCCTCTATTCCCCTCCAGACTCCTCTATTCCCCTCCAGACCCCTCCAAACTACTATGTTCTCCAGACCCAGCTATTCCTCCCGAGGCCCCTTTGTTCTCCTCCAGACTCCTAAAGACTCCTCTGTTCTCCTCCAGACCACTCTTTTCCCCTCTTGACCCCTCTGTTCCCATCCAGACCCCTCTGTTCCCCAGACCCATCTGTGTTCCCCTCCAGACCCCTGTGTTCTCCTCCAGACCCCTCTGTTCTCCTCCAGACCCCTCTATAAAATACTCAAGTACCTTTTCTAATGATAGGTTTTATTTTGCAGAGCAGAAGCCAAGACTGTTTGTTTGGGGGAGGGGATGCTAATATCCATTGTGTTTGCAGGAATACAAGAGCAGAACCTTGGTCATTCATTGACCTGTGAGATCACCAAACAATGGATACAATAGATGGGGATCGCTTTGCTTCACTATCCCTTGTAAAACCAACCACAAATGTCTAAATTCAGACAAGGTTTTTGAATTTCCCTTCTTTGGAGCTCCGATGCACGAGGAGATCAGAAGAACTCGTGTGTTGGAATAAGAGACGTCTTTCTTATGAATATTAGCTGCAGGATGACATGTTTGAGAAGCCCGAGAGAATTCGGGATGTATTGCTGCTGGATGTGAAGTGAACTGACGCACCTTAGTACCGTCCACCTGCAACAATACAGCGCCCCCGCCCCATTTACGAGTCTTTCACATGGTTGTACCATTTTTTTTTATTGTGTTGCTTAGCAGTAATCTGTGAAAAACGATCTATGTATCTCTGGTGACATCACGCATCATAAGGTGTCCCGCCATCGGCCTCTGGTTGCCTCAGTCTCATCAGGTCTCTGTTCTCCACTGTCATTTTCTTGTGCCGTTTTTTCCTTAGAATTGTCCATCTTGTCATCGTATTCCGCTACTCCTTTCCCTGTGATCATATTACATTCTGTGAGCGCCGGCCGGAGGGCTAATATTTACTTTCCATTGATGGGCACAAAACATGGGCAGGATTACTTTATAGGCATTCTGGGAGGTGGCACGACCCATGAAACCTCTCTAGCTTGGCGGCGATGAGTTCCTGAGAGCCGAGTGATTAAGTGTAAATAGTAAAGGAATGAACGCAGTGCCTCGTGTTTAATGGATGAGATGGAACAGCGCTTTATACATTCTTCTGTGGGGAACATGAGGCTAGAGGAGGTTGTAAAGCTCCACAAGGGCATCATATCTTGTATTTACTCCAGATTACAAGTTCTTAGTAAACCATAAAAGAAACAACAGCCATGCTACACCACAACCCACAACAGGACCGCAGCATGTCTGTGGGAATTCTCTTGGCAGAAATCCATGATGAGGGAGCTGCTCTGACAACCTACCTCTACGGAAAAATGGAACTAGAGTGGACTGCAACAAAGTATACTGTTGATCAGGCAAGAACATTCATAGGAACAGGAACCATCTCTGATGGAGGAGGACTGGAGTAGAGTCTACTGATGGTAAGACAAGAACAGCTGTAGGAACAGGAACCATCTCTGATGGAGGAGGACTGGGGTAGAGTCTACTGATGGTAAGACAAGAACAGCTGTAGGAACAGGAACCATCTCTGATGGAGGAGGACTGGAGTAGAGTCTACTGATGGTAAGACAAGAACAGCTGTAGGAACAGGAACCATCTCAGGGCTCATACCCACTTGCGTTTTTTAATGCAATTGTCAATGGGACTTTCTAATGTTAAAAACGCATCGCAAAAACTTGCGATCCGTTTTTAACATTAGAAAGTCGCATTGACAATTGCGTTAAAA
The DNA here is from genome assembly GCF_035609145.1 of Eleutherodactylus coqui. Taxonomy (NCBI): domain Eukaryota; kingdom Metazoa; phylum Chordata; class Amphibia; order Anura; family Eleutherodactylidae; genus Eleutherodactylus; species Eleutherodactylus coqui. Next base: position 535,102,996 of record NC_089837.1, on the reverse strand, counting down.
AACGCAGCGATATCACAGTGTTAAAAAAGCGCAAGTGGGTAGAAGCCCTCAGATGGAAGAGGATTGCAGTAGAATCTATCAGTAATCACACAAAAACATAGGAACAACAACCATCCTGAGGTAGGAAGACTGCAGTAGAGTCTAGAGATGATCGGACATGAATAATCATTGGAAAGGCAACCATCTCTGAGGGGGGAGGACCGCAGTACAGTCTACTGATGATCAGACAAGAACCCCTGTAATAACTGGAAAACATCCCAAGGGTGGAGGACCAAAGTACAGGGTATCGATGATCAAACAAAAAGAAACAGTCATAGGAAAAGGAACCATCTCCAAGGAAGGGGGACCTCAGGAGAGCCTATCAATAATTGGGCAAGAACATTCATAGGAACAGGAAGCGTTTCCGTGGGAGGAGGACCGGAGTAGAGTCTACTGATGGTCAGACAAGAACAACTGTAGGAGTAGGAACCATCTCTGAGGGAAGAGGATTTCAGTAGAGTCTACTGATTATAGGACAAGAACACTCATAGGAACAGGCACCATCCAAAGAGAGGAGGACTGCAGCAGAGTCCACCAAGAATCTGACAAGAACAACTGTAGGAGCAGGAACCATCTCTGAGGGAAGAGGATTGCCGTAGAGTCTGTCCATCATCAAGCAAGAATGTAGAAGCAGGAACCATTTCCAAGGGAGCAAGCTGTTGTAGCCTACTAGTAGTCAGATAAGAACATTTGTAGGAACAGGAATCGTCTCTGAGGGAAGAGGATTGCCGTAGAGTCTGTCCATCATCAAGCAAGAATGTAGAAGCAGGAACCATTTCCAAGGGAGCAAGCTGTTGTAGCCTACTAGTAGTCAGATAAGAACATTTGTAGGAACAGGAACCGTCTCTGAGGGAAGAGGACGGCTGTAGAGTCTTATCAATAATAAGAAAATAATTCTCATAAGAACAGGAACCATCCAGCGTGAGGAGGACTGCAGAAGATTCTACTGATATTCAAGCACGAAGGTTTGTAGAAATAGAAACCGTCTCCAAGGGTGAGGACTGCAGTATGGTCTAGGGTAAGGGCCTTATACATGGTCCAATGATCAGGCAAGAACATTCGTAGTAACGTTCATATTTCCAACCATGAGGCCATGTGAAGGTGCTGACAATCACTCATGTGACGTCATCCACACGTGCGCATTGGGTTTTTTGCACAACCACTATCGAACCAGACTATGATATTCTGTAATATCTTTACATGGGCCATCGATCTGTGCAAAAACGCATCGGATTAGCCCCAACAACTGTAATGTGCACAGTCAGCACCTGCATGAGGATTACGGCCGTGTAAATGAGACCAAAACTGGGAGATAGGCTGAGGGGAGCGAAGAAGCAGTAGGGGGAGGTGAGCCGTAGCAGGAACAATCATTTATCACTCACAATGTCTGAATCGGCCAATGTGAATATCCGGCGGACGAGCGCCCATCTCATCGATCGGCATTTGTCACCTGGAACATATTCTTGTGTGTAGAAAGAGCTTTCCATATGAAAACGTGCCACGGGCAGCAATGGCTTTTACTTGTTCGGCTGGTGGTCAGCGACACCTTCACACCGCCCGATGATGGATAGACCGCACTGTGCGAGTAGGAGATAGGACACCGTTGTGAAGTTCTTCTCCGGCCTCGTGTTCCTCACAGTAGAGTGTATAAAGCGCCGTCCCATCTGATCCATTATACATGAGGCACCGCGCTCAGCCCTTACTATGTACTAATCACTCGGCTCTCAGGAAAGCACAAGAGCTCGCTATCATTACATAGATGTCGCCGGCGGCGAGCACTGCACAGAAATGTAGAGATGGCTGAAATTGTATTGTCTTATCAGACTCATCACCGCCAAGCGGCAGAAGAGCGAGAGAAGCTCCGTAGGTCACATCACCTCCTGGAAAGCCTGCAGAGTAATCCGGCTCTTCTTATCTGCCCATCAATGGAGAGTAAATATTAGTCCCCGGCCGCCGCTCGCAGGATGAAACATAATAAAGGGATATGAGGAAGGGACGGCCACTTCTGAGGAAAATGATGCACAAGAAGACGACAAGAGCGGAAGTACAGAGGCAGCAAGACACTGATGATGGGACATCTGCCACGTATGATGTCACCGGGGTTACACACTATGTCACTGACTACATGTGGGGCGAAGATGGCTGACACACGACTGTCATGCTCCAGAATGAGCATGGGAGGTCACAGATACTCACCATGCCTGCTGCGCCTGGTCGTTAGGACACTCTAGGCGACACTGGTAGCCCAATTGGTTGTTGGCCATAGTGAAGCTGACAAGCTTGTTGTACACCAGGTACGGGATCATGATGATGATGGACAGGATCCACGTGGCAGCGATGACCTTGTAGGCATGCGATCGTGTCTGCCACACGCGGGACTTCAACGGATTGCAAATAGCGCTGTAGCGTTCAATGGCGATGGCAACCAGGTTGAAGGTGGAGACACTGATGGAGATACCTGGAAGGTGATGAGAAATGGTCAGTAAGGGCAAGAGCAGTGCCGCATTGGGGGAACTGTGAAATAACCAGAATAAGGGGGAGGGAGATGAGCAGCGACACTGCGGTATCGTCTCCATCCAACCACTGGCACAAAACAAGGAAAAAAACAGACCCTGGAGTCATCTCACAGCTCATTCCTTATCACCTGAGAGCTCCTCCTTGTCACCTGAGAGCTCCCCCTTATCAGCCGAGAGCTCCCCCTTATCACCTGAGAGCTCCACACTATCACCTGAGAGCTCCTCCTTGTCACCTCAGAGCTCCCCCTTATCAGCCGAGAGCTCCCCCTTATCACCTGAGAGCTCCTCCTTGTCACCCGAGAGCTCCGCCTTATCACCTGAGAGCTCCCCCTTATCACCTGAGAGCTCCTCCTCATCACCTGAGAGCTCCCCCTTATCACCTAAGAGCTCCCCCTTATCACCTAAGAGCTCCCCCTTATCACCTGAGAGCTCCTCCTTATCACCTGAGAGCTCCACCTTATCACCTGAGAGCTCCTCCTTATCACCTGAGAGCTCCCCCTTATCACCTGAGAGCTCCTCCTTATCACCTGAGAGCTCCATATTATCACCTGAAAGCTCCTCCTTATCACTAGAGAGCTCCTCCATATCACCAGAGAGCTCCTCCTTATCACCTGAGAGCTCCATATTATCATCTGAAAGCTCCTCCTTATCACCTGAGAGCTCCTCCTTATCACCTGAGAGCTCCTCCTTATCACCTTAAAGCTCCTCCTTATCACCTGAGAGCTCCATATTATCATCTGAGAGCTCCACCTTATCACCTGAGAGCTCCACCTTATCACCTGAGAGCTCCACCTTATCACCAGAGAGCTCCTTCTTATTACCCCAGAGCTCCGTATTATCATCTGAAAGCTCCTCCTTATCACCAGAGAGCTCCTCCTTATTACCCCAGAGCTCAGTATTATCATCTGAAGCTCCTCGTTATTACCTGAGAGCTCCTCCTTATCACCTGGGAGCTCCACCTCATTATCTCAAAGCTCCACCTTATCATCTCCCAGGTCCACTATATCATCTTTGTGGTCTACCTAGTTATCTTGAGCTCTGTCTAAATATCTCTTGGCTTTACCTTAACCCCTTAATGACGCGGCCTATTTTGTGCTTAAGGGCGCAACGATTTTTGGCGGGTTTTCATCTCCATTTTTCAAAAGCCATAACTTCTATTCTTTTCCCGTCGCCGCGGCCGTATGAGGGCTTGTTTTTTGCGTGGCGAGCCGTAGTTTTTATGGGTGCTGTTTTTGGGTCCGTAGACGATATTGGAAAACTGGTATTCATTTTTTGTGATAGCAGGGAGAGAAAACATCAATTCATAGAGTTTTGTGTTTTTTTACAGCGTTAATCATGCAGCATAGATGACACAACACATTTTTTCTGCGGGTCGGTACGGTTACGATACCAGAATCCTTATGTATTTTTTTTTTAGGTTTTCCACTTTTCGGCAATAAATACCTTTTTTGGAAATCTTTTCTTCTTTCTAAATCGCTGCATTCAAAGTCCTGTAACTTTATTTTTCCATGGACGGAGCTATGTGAGGGCTTACTTTTTGTGAGACGAGTTGTGGCTTTTATTGGTGCCATTTTGGGGTACATTCGGCTTTTTTGATCACTTTTATTGCCTTTTTTGGGGGGCAAAATGCTTAAAATGAGCATTCTGACGTAATTTTTTAGGTCTTTTTATACGCTTTTTGCCGTGCAGGATAAAAAGTGTGTTCAACTTATTGTACGCGTCGTTACAGACACGATGATACCAGAGATGTGGGATTTTTTTTTTACATTTTTTATGTTAATATGACAACAAAAAGCACCTAAAAAGGTTTTTTTTTAACATATTTTTTTGTATTTTTCTTTTTTGTACATTATTTTTATCCTTTTTTACACCATTTGTGACGCTCTGGGAGACTTACATCTTAGCACCGATGATCGCTATGGTAAGTCATTGCAGGACTTCTGTCCTGCGATGCCTTATCACTTGTTACATTGATCACAGGCACTGGCAATACAGGACTCCAGTATCTGGCCTTCTGTTGCCATGGCAACCAGACGTCACAGAGGGAGTGCGCTCCCTCTGTGATCTCTTGCCGTGCCGCGATCTACATAGATCGTGGCAGGGAAGGGGTTAGCAGCGCGGGTCGCATCTCCGAAGGACCCCTGCTGTTGCAGTGGGAGGCCGGCTGTCACTGACAGCCGGCTTCAGCTGCCGGATAGTGTGAGATCGCTTATGATCTCGCGCTATCCCCAGGACGTACGTTTACAATCTGGAGTGGGAAGGGTTAAGGGCTATTTTCACAGGATGATCATTGAGCAAAATGTATTCAAATGAACGAACGTGTGCGATAATTGTTGGGTTTACGTACGAAGCCAGCAGCTACTTGTTGCTCGTCGTTGATAATCGTTGGGTTTACGTACGAAGCCAGCAGTTACTTGTCGCTCGTCTCTGATAATCGTTGGGTTTACGTACGAAGCCAGCAGCTACTTGTCGTTCGTCATTGATAATCGTTGGGTTTATGTACGAAGCCAGCAGTTACTTGTCGCTCGTCGTTGATAATCGTTGGGTTTACGTACGAAGCCAGCAGCTACTTGTCGCTTGTCGTTGATAATCGTTGGGTTTACGTACGAAGCCAGCAGTTACTTGTCGCTCGTCGTTGATAATCGTTGGGTTTACGTACGAAGCCAGCAGCTACTTGTCGCTCGTCGTTGATAATCGTTGGGTTTACGTACGAAGCCAGCAGCTACTTGTCACTCGTCGTTGATAATCGTTGGGTTTATGTACGAAGCCAGCAGCTACTTGTCGCTCGTCGCTGATAATCGTTGGGTTTACGTACGAAGCCAGCAGCTACTTGTCGCTCGTCGTTGATAATCGTTGGGTTTACGTACGAAGCCAGCAGTTACTTGTCGCTCGTCGTTGATAATCGTTGGGTTTACGTACGAAGCCAGCAGTTACTTGTCGCTCGTCGTTGATAATCGTTGGGTTTGCGTACGAAGCCAGCAGCTACTTGTCGCTCGTCGCTGATAATCGTTGTGTTTACGTACGAAGCCAGCAGCTACTTGTCGCTCGTCGTTGATAATCGTTGGGTTTACGTACGAAGCCAGCAGTTACTTGTCGCTCGTCGTTGATAATCGTTGGGTTTACGTACGAAGCCAGCAGCTACTTGTCGCTCGTCGTTGATAATCGTTGGGTTTATGTACGAAGCCAGCAGCTACTTGTCGTTCGTCGCTGATAATCGTTGGGATTACGTACGAAGCCAGCAGTTACTTGTCGCTCGTCGTTGATAATCGTTGGGTTTACGTACGAAGCCAGCAGTTACTTGTCGTTCGTCATTGATAATCGTTGGGTTTACGTACGAAGCCAGCAGCTACTTGTCGCTCGTCGGTGATAATCGTTGTGTTTACGTACGAAGCCAGCAGTTACTTGTCGCTCGTCGCTGATAATCGTTGGGTTTACGTACGAAGCCAGCAGTTACTTGTCGTTCGTCATTGATAATCGTTGGGTTTACGTACGAAGCCAGCAGCTACTTGTCGCTCGTCGGTGATAATCGTTGTGTTTACGTACGAAGCCAGCAGCTACTTGTCGCTCGTCGTTGATAATCGTTGGGTTTACGTACGAAGCCAGCAGTTACTTGTCGCTCGTCGCTGATAATCGTTGGGTTTACGTACGAAGCCAGCAGCTACTTGTCGCTCGTCGTTGATAATCGTTGTGTTTATGTACGAAGCCAGCAGCTATTTGTCGCTCGTCATTGATAATCGTTGGGTTTACGTACGAAGCCAGCAGTTACTTGTCGCTCGTCTCTGATAATCGTTGGGTTTACATACGAAGCCAGCAGCTACTTGTCGCTCGTCTCTGATAATCGTTGGGTTTACGTACGAAGCCAGCAGCTACTTGTCGCTCGTCTCTGATAATCGTTGGGTTTACGTACGAAGCCAGCAGCTACTTGTCGCTCGTCTCTGATAATCGTTGGGTTTACGTACGAAGCCAGCAGCTACTTGTCGCTCGTCGTTGATAATCGTTGGGTTTATGTACGAAGCCAGCAGTTACTTGTCGCTCGTCGTTGATAATTGTTGGGTTTACATACGAAGCCAGCAGTTACTTGTCGCTCGTCGTTGATAATCGTTGGGTTTACGTACGAAGCCAGCAGCTACTTGTCGCTCGTCGCTGATAATCGTTGGGTTTACGTACGAAGCCAGCAGTTACTTGTCGCTCGTCGTTGATAATCGTTGGGTTTACGTACGAAGCCAGCAGTTACTTGTCGCTCGTCGTTGATAATCGTTGGGTTTACGTACGAAGCCAGCAGCTACTTGTCGCTCGTCGTTGATAATCGTTGTGTTTTCGTACGAAGCCAGCAGCTACTTGTCGCTCGTCGTTGATAATCGTTGGGTTTACGTACGAAGCCAGCAGTTACTTGTCGCTCGTCGTTGATAATCGTTGGGTTTACGTACGAAGCCAGCAGCTACTTGTCACTCGTCGTTGATAATCGTTGGGCTTACGAACGAAGCCAGCAGCTATTTGTCGCTCGTCATTGATAATCGTTGGGTTTACGTACGAAGCCAGCAGTTACTTGTCGCTCGTCTCTGATAATCGTTGGGTTTACGTACGAAGCCAGCAGCTACTTGTCGCTCGTCGTCGATAATCGTTGGGTTTACATACGAAGCCAGCAGCTACTTGTCGCTCGTCTCTGATAATCGTTGGGTTTACGTACGAAGCCAGCAGCTACTTGTCGCTCGTCTCTGATAATCGTTGGGTTTACGTACGAAGCCAGCAGCTACTTGTCGCTCGTCTCTGATAATCGTTGGGTTTACGTACGAAGCCAGCAGCTACTTGTCGCTCGTCGTTGATAATCGTTGGGTTTACGTACGAAGCCAGCAGCTACTTGTCGCTCGTCGTTGATAATCGTTGGGTTTACGTACGAAGCCAGCAGTTACTTGTCGCTCGTCGTTGATAATTGTTGGGTTTACGTACGAAGCCAGCAGCTACTTGTCGTTCGTCGTTGATAATCGTTGGGTTTACGTACGAAGCCAGCAGCTACTTAACGTTCGTCATTGATAATCGTTGGGTTTACGTACGAAGCCAGCAGCTACTTGTCGCTCGTCGTTGATAATCGTTGGGTTTACGTACGAAGCCAGCAGCTACCTGTCGCTCGTCGTTGATAATCGTTGGGTTTACGTACGAAGCCAGCAGTTACTTGTCGCGCGTTGTTAATAATCGTTGGGTTTACGTACGAAGCCAGCAGCTACTTGTCGCTCGTCGTTGATAATCGTTGGGTTTACGTACGAAGCCAGCAGCTACTTGTCGCTCGTCGTTGATAATCATTGGGTTTACATACGAAGCCAGCAGTTACTTGTCGCTCGTCGTTGATAATCGTTGGGTTTACGTACGAAGCCAGCAGTTACTTGTCGCTCGTCGCTGATAATCGTTGGGTTTACGTACGAAGCCAGCAGCTATTTGTCACTCGTCGTTGATAATCGTTGGGCTTACGAACGAAGCCAGCAGCTATTTGTCGCTCGTCATTGATAATCGTTGGGTTTACGTACGAAGCCAGCAGTTACTTGTCGCTCGTCTCTGATAATCGTTGGGTTTACGTACGAAGCCAGCAGCTACTTGTCGCTCGTCGTCGATAATCGTTGGGTTTACATACGAAGCCAGCAGCTACTTGTCGCTCGTCTCTGATAATCGTTGGGTTTACGTACGAAGCCAGCAGCTACTTGTCGCTCGTCTCTGATAATCGTTGGGTTTACGTACGAAGCCAGCAGCTACTTGTCGCTCGTCTCTGATAATCGTTGGGTTTACGTACGAAGCCAGCAGCTACTTGTCGCTCGTCGTTCATAATCGTTGGGTTTACGTACGAAGCCAGCAGTTACTTGTCGCTCGTCGTTGATAATCGTTGGGTTTACGTACGAAGCCAGCAGCTACTTGTCGCTCGTCGTTGATAATCGTTGGGTTTACGTACGAAGCCAGCAGCTACTTGTCGCTCGTCGTTGATAATCGTTGGGTTTATGTACGAAGCCAGCAGCTACTTGTCGTTCGTCGCTGATAATCGTTGGGATTACGTACGAAGCCAGCAGTTACTTGTCGCTCGTCGTTGATAATCGTTGGGTTTACGTACGAAGCCAGCAGTTACTTGTCGTTCGTCATTGATAATCGTTGGGTTTACGTACGAAGCCAGCAGCTACTTGTCGCTCGTCGGTGATAATCGTTGTGTTTACGTACGAAGCCAGCAGTTACTTGTCGCTCGTCGCTGATAATCGTTGGGTTTACGTACGAAGCCAGCAGTTACTTGTCGTTCGTCATTGATAATCGTTGGGTTTACGTACGAAGCCAGCAGCTACTTGTCGCTCGTCGGTGATAATCGTTGTGTTTACGTACGAAGCCAGCAGCTACTTGTCGCTCGTCGTTGATAATCGTTGGGTTTACGTACGAAGCCAGCAGTTACTTGTCGCTCGTCGCTGATAATCGTTGGGTTTACGTACGAAGCCAGCAGCTACTTGTCGCTCGTCGTTGATAATCGTTGTGTTTATGTACGAAGCCAGCAGCTATTTGTCGCTCGTCATTGATAATCGTTGGGTTTACGTACGAAGCCAGCAGTTACTTGTCGCTCGTCTCTGATAATCGTTGGGTTTACATACGAAGCCAGCAGCTACTTGTCGCTCGTCTCTGATAATCGTTGGGTTTACGTACGAAGCCAGCAGCTACTTGTCGCTCGTCTCTGATAATCGTTGGGTTTACGTACGAAGCCAGCAGCTACTTGTCGCTCGTCTCTGATAATCGTTGGGTTTACGTACGAAGCCAGCAGCTACTTGTCGCTCGTCGTTGATAATCGTTGGGTTTATGTACGAAGCCAGCAGTTACTTGTCGCTCGTCGTTGATAATTGTTGGGTTTACATACGAAGCCAGCAGTTACTTGTCGCTCGTCGTTGATAATCGTTGGGTTTACGTACGAAGCCAGCAGCTACTTGTCGCTCGTCGCTGATAATCGTTGGGTTTACGTACGAAGCCAGCAGTTACTTGTCGCTCGTCGTTGATAATCGTTGGGTTTACGTACGAAGCCAGCAGTTACTTGTCGCTCGTCGTTGATAATCGTTGGGTTTACGTACGAAGCCAGCAGCTACTTGTCGCTCGTCGTTGATAATCGTTGTGTTTTCGTACGAAGCCAGCAGCTACTTGTCGCTCGTCGTTGATAATCGTTGGGTTTACGTACGAAGCCAGCAGTTACTTGTCGCTCGTCGTTGATAATCGTTGGGTTTACGTACGAAGCCAGCAGCTACTTGTCACTCGTCGTTGATAATCGTTGGGCTTACGAACGAAGCCAGCAGCTATTTGTCGCTCGTCATTGATAATCGTTGGGTTTACGTACGAAGCCAGCAGTTACTTGTCGCTCGTCTCTGATAATCGTTGGGTTTACGTACGAAGCCAGCAGCTACTTGTCGCTCGTCGTCGATAATCGTTGGGTTTACATACGAAGCCAGCAGCTACTTGTCGCTCGTCTCTGATAATCGTTGGGTTTACGTACGAAGCCAGCAGCTACTTGTCGCTCGTCTCTGATAATCGTTGGGTTTACGTACGAAGCCAGCAGCTACTTGTCGCTCGTCTCTGATAATCGTTGGGTTTACGTACGAAGCCAGCAGCTACTTGTCGCTCGTCGTTGATAATCGTTGGGTTTACGTACGAAGCCAGCAGCTACTTGTCGCTCGTCGTTGATAATCGTTGGGTTTACGTACGAAGCCAGCAGTTACTTGTCGCTCGTCGTTGATAATTGTTGGGTTTACGTACGAAGCCAGCAGCTACTTGTCGTTCGTCGTTGATAATCGTTGGGTTTACGTACGAAGCCAGCAGCTACTTAACGTTCGTCATTGATAATCGTTGGGTTTACGTACGAAGCCAGCAGCTACTTGTCGCTCGTCGTTGATAATCGTTGGGTTTACGTACGAAGCCAGCAGCTACCTGTCGCTCGTCGTTGATAATCGTTGGGTTTACGTACGAAGCCAGCAGTTACTTGTCGCGCGTTGTTAATAATCGTTGGGTTTACGTACGAAGCCAGCAGCTACTTGTCGCTCGTCGTTGATAATCGTTGGGTTTACGTACGAAGCCAGCAGCTACTTGTCGCTCGTCGTTGATAATCATTGGGTTTACATACGAAGCCAGCAGTTACTTGTCGCTCGTCGTTGATAATCGTTGGGTTTACGTACGAAGCCAGCAGTTACTTGTCGCTCGTCGCTGATAATCGTTGGGTTTACGTACGAAGCCAGCAGCTATTTGTCACTCGTCGTTGATAATCGTTGGGCTTACGAACGAAGCCAGCAGCTATTTGTCGCTCGTCATTGATAATCGTTGGGTTTACGTACGAAGCCAGCAGTTACTTGTCGCTCGTCTCTGATAATCGTTGGGTTTACGTACGAAGCCAGCAGCTACTTGTCGCTCGTCGTCGATAATCGTTGGGTTTACATACGAAGCCAGCAGCTACTTGTCGCTCGTCTCTGATAATCGTTGGGTTTACGTACGAAGCCAGCAGCTACTTGTCGCTCGTCTCTGATAATCGTTGGGTTTACGTACGAAGCCAGCAGCTACTTGTCGCTCGTCTCTGATAATCGTTGGGTTTACGTACGAAGCCAGCAGCTACTTGTCGCTCGTCGTTCATAATCGTTGGGTTTACGTACGAAGCCAGCAGTTACTTGTCGCTCGTCGTTGATAATCGTTGGGTTTACGTACGAAGCCAGCAGCTACTTGTCGCTCGTCGTTGATAATCGTTGGGTTTACGTACGAAGCAAGCAGTTACTTGTCGCTCGTCGTTGATAATCGTTGGGTTTACGTACGAAGCCAGCAGCTACTTGTCGCTCGTCGTTGATAATCGTTGGGTTTTCATACGAAGCCAGCAGCTACTTGTCGCTCGTCGTTGATAATCGTTGGGTTTATGTACGAAGCCAGCAGTTACTTGTCGCTCGTCGTTGATAATCGTTGGGTTTACGTACGAAGCCAGCAGTTACTTGTCGCTCGTCGTTAATAATCGTTGGGTTTACGTACGAAGCCCGCAGTTACTTGTCGCTCGCCGTTTAAAATCGTTGTGTTTACGTACGAAGCCAGCAGCTACTTGTCGCTCGTCGTTGATAATCGTGTTTTCGTACGAAGCCAGCAGCTACTTGTCGCTCGTCGCTGATAATCGTTGGGTTTATGTACGAAGCCAGCAGCTACTTGTCGCTCGTCGTTGATAATCGATGGGTTTATTTACGAAGCCAGCAGCTACTTGTCGCTTGTCGTTGATAATCGTTGGGTTTACGTACGAAGCCAGCAGTTACTTGTCGCGCGTTGTTAATAATCGTTGGGTTTACGTACGAAGCCAGCAGCTACTTGTCGCTCGTCGTTGATAATCGTGTTTTCGCACGAAGCCAGCAGCTACTTGTCGCTCGTCGTTGATAATCGTTGGGTTTATGTACGAAGCCAGCAGCTACTTGTCGCTCGTCGTTGATAATCGTGTTTTCGCACGAAGCCAGCAGCTACTTGTCGCTCGTCGTTGATAATCGTTGGGTTTATGTACGAAGCCAGCAGCTACTTGTCGCTCGTCGTTGATAATCGATGGGTTTACGCACGAAGCCAGCAGCTACTTGTCGCTCGTCGTTGATAATCGTTGGGTTTATGTACGAAGCCAGCAGCTACTTGTCGCTCGTCGTTGATAATCGATGGGTTTACGCACGAAGCCAGCAGTTACTTGTCGTTCGTCGTTGATAATCGTTGGGTTTATGTACGAAGCCAGCAGCTACTTGTCGCTCGTCGTTGATAATCGTTGGGTTTACGTACGAAGCCAGCAGTTACTTGTCGCGCGTTGTTAATAATCGTTGGGTTTACGTACGAAGCCAGCAGCTACTTGTCGCTCGTCGTTGATAATCGTTGGGTTTACGTACGAAGCCAGCAGCTACTTGTCGCTCATCGTTGATAATCATTGGGTTTACATACGAAGCCAGCAGTTACTTGTCGCTCGTCGTTGATAATCGTTGGGTTTACGTACGAAGCCAGCAGTTACTTGTCGCTCGTCGTTGATAATCGTTGGGTTTACGTACGAAGCCAGCAGCTACTTGTCGCTCGTCGTTGATAATCGTTGGGTTTACGTACGAAGCCAGCAGCTACTTGTCGATCGTCGTTGATAATCGTTGTGTTTACGTACGAAGCCAGCAGCTACTTGTCGCTCGTCGTTGATAATCGTTGGGTTTATGTACGAAGCCAGCAGTTACTTGTCGCTCGTCGATGATAATCGTTGGGTTTACGTACGAAGCCAGCAGCTACTTGTCGATCGTCGTTGATAATCGTTGGGCTTACGAACGAAGCCAGCAGCTATTTGTCGCTCGTCATTGATAATCGTTGGGTTTACATACGAAGCCAGCAGCTACTTGTCGCTCGTCGTTGATAATCGTTGGGTTTACGTACGAAGCCAGCAGTTACTTGTCGCGCGTTGTTAATAATCGTTGGGTTTACGTACGAAGCCAGCAGCTACTTGTCGCTCGTCGTTGATAATCGTTGGGTTTACGTACGAAGCCAGCAGCTACTTGTCGCTCATCGTTGATAATCATTGGGTTTACATACGAAGCCAGCAGTTACTTGTCGCTCGTCGTTGATAATCGTTGGGTTTACGTACGAAGCCAGCAGCTATTTGTCACTCGTCGTTGATAATCGTTGGGCTTACGAACGAAGCCAGCAGCTATTTGTCGCTCGTCGTTGATAATCATTGGGTTTACATACGAAGCCAGCAGGTACTTGTTGCTCGTCGTTGATAATCGTTGGGTTTACGTACGAAGCCAGCAGCTATTTGTCACTCGTCGTTGATAATCGTTGGGCTTACGAACGAAGCCAGCAGCTATTTGTCGCTCGTCATTGATAATCGTTGGGTTTACGTACGAAGCCAGCAGTTACTTGTCGCTCGTCTCTGATAATCGTTGGGTTTACGTACGAAGCCAGCAGCTACTTGTCGCTCGTCGTCGATAATCGTTGGGTTTACATATGAAGCCAGTAGCTACTTGTCGCTCGTCTCTGATGATCGTTGGGTTTACGTACGAAGCCAGCAGCTACTTGTCGCTCGTCTCTGATAATCGTTGGGTTTACGTACGAAGCCAGCAGCTACTTGTCGCTCGTCTCTGATAATCGTTGGGTTTACGTATGAAGCCAGCAGCTACTTGTCGCTCGTCGTTCATAATCGTTGGGTTTACGTACGAAGCCAGCAGTTACTTGTCGCTCGTCGTTGATAATCGTTGGGTTTACGTACGAAGCCAGCAGTTACTTGTCGCTCGTCGTTGATAATCGTTGGGTTTACGTACGAAGCCAGCAGCTACTTGTCGCTCGTCGTTGATAATCGTTGGGTTTACGTACGAAGCCAGCAGTTACTTGTCGCTCGTCGTTGATAATCGTTGGGTTTACGTACGAAGCCAGCAGCTACTTGTCGCTCGTCGTTGATAATCGTTGGGTTTTCATACGAAGCCAGCAGCTACTTGTCGCTCGTCGTTGATAATCGTTGGGTTTATGTACGAAGCCAGCAGTTACTTGTCGCTCGTCGTTGATAATCGTTGGGTTTACGTACGAAGCCAGCAGTTACTTGTCGCTCGTCGTTAATAATCGTTGGGTTTACGTACGAAGCCCGCAGTTACTTGTCGCTCGCCGTTTACAATCGTTGTGTTTACGTACGAAGCCAGCAGCTACTTGTCGCTCGTCGGTGATAATCGTTGGGTTTACGCACGAAGCCAGCAGCTACTTGTCGCTCGTCGTTGATAATCGTTGGGTTTATGTACGAAGCCAGCAGCTACTTGTCGCTCGTCGTTGATAATCGTTGGGTTTACGCACGAAGCCAGCAGTTACTTGTCGTTCGTCGTTGATAATCGTTGGGTTTATGTACGAAGCCAGCAGCTACTTGTCGCTCGTCGTTGATAATCGTTGGGTTTACATACGAAGCCAGCAGCTACTTGTCGCTCGTCGTTGATTATCGTTGTGTTTATGTACGAAGCCAGCAGTTACTTGTCGCTCGTCGTTGATAATCGTTGGGTTTACGTACGAAGCCAGCAGCTACTTGTCGCTCGTCGTTGATAATCGTTGTGTTTACGTACGAAGCCAGCAGTAACATGTCGCTCGTCGTTGATAATCGTTGGGTTTACGTACGAAGCCAGCAGCTACTTGTCGCTCGTCGTTGATAATCGTTGGGTTTACGTACGAAGCGAGCAGTTACTTGTCGCTCGTCGTTGATAATCGTTGTGTTTACGTACGAAGCCAGCAGCTACTTGTCGCTCGTCGTTGATAACCGTTGGGTTTACGTACGAAGCCAGCAGTTACTTGTCGCTCGTCGTTGATAACCGTTGGGTTTACGTACGAAGCCAGCAGTTACTTGTCGTTCGCCGTTTATAACCGTTGGGTTTACGTACGAAGCCAGCAGCTATTAGTCGCTCATCGTTGATAATCGTTGTGTTTATGTACGAAGCCAGCAGCTACTTGTCGCTCGTCGTTGATAATCGTTGGGTTTACGTACGAAGCCAGCAGTTACTTGTCGCTCGTCGTTGATAATCGTTGGGTTTACGTACGAAGCCAGCAGCTACTTGTTGCTCGTCGTTGATAATCGTTGGGTTTACATACGAAGCCAGCAGCTACTTGTCGCTCGTCGCTGATAATCGTTGTGTTTACGTACGAAGCCAGCAGCTACTTGTTGTTCGCCGTTGATAATCGTTGGGTTTACGTACGAAGCCAGCAGCTACTTGTCGCTCGTCGTTGATAATCGTTGTCTTTACGTACGAAGCCAGCAGCTACTTGTTGTTCGCCGTTGATAATCGTTGGGTTTACGTACGAAGCCAGCAGCTACTTGTCGCTCGTCGTTGATAATCGTTGTGTTTATGTACGAAGCCAGCAGTTACTTGTCGCGCGTTGTTAATAATCGTTGGGTTTATGTACGAAGCCAGCAGCTACTTGTCGCTCGTCGTTGATAATCGTTGGGTTTACGTACGAAGCCAGCAGCTACTTGTCGCTCGTCGTTGATAATCGTTGGGTTTACGTACGAAGCCAGCCGCTACTTGTCGCTCGTCGTTGATAATCGTTGGGTTTACGTACGAAGCCAGCAGTTACTTGTCGCTCGTCGTTGATAATTGTTGGGTTTACGTACGAAGCCAGCAGCTACTTGTCGTTCGTCGTTGATAATTGTTGGGTTTACATACGAAGCCAGCAGTTACTTGTCGCTCGTCGTTGATAATCGTTGGGTTTACGTACGAAGCCAGCAGCTACTTGTCGCTCGTCGTTGATAATCGTTGTGTTTACGTACGAAGCCAGCAGCTACTTGTCGCTCGTCGTTGATAATTGTTGGGTTTACATACGAAGCCAGCAGTTACTTGTCGCTCGTCGTTGATAATCGTTGGGTTTACGTACGAAGCCAGCAGCTACTTGTCGCTCGTCGCTGATAATCGTTGGGTTTACGTACGAAGCCAGCAGTTACTTGTCGCTCGTCGTTGATAATCGTTGGGTTTACGTACGAAGCCAGCAGTTACTTGTCGCTCGTCGTTGATAATCGTTGGGTTTACGTACGAAGCCAGCAGCTACTTGTCGCTCGTCGTTGATAATCGTTGTGTTTTCGTACGAAGCCAGCAGCTACTTGTCGCTCGTCGTTGATAATCGTTGGGTTTACGTACGAAGCCAGCAGTTACTTGTCGCTCGTCGTTGATAATCGTTGGGTTTACGTACGAAGCCAGCAGCTACTTGTCACTCGTCGTTGATAATCGTTGGGCTTACGAACGAAGCCAGCAGCTATTTGTCGCTCGTCATTGATAATCGTTGGGTTTACGTACGAAGCCAGCAGTTACTTGTCGCTCGTCTCTGATAATCGTTGGGTTTACGTACGAAGCCAGCAGCTACTTGTCGCTCGTCGTCGATAATCGTTGGGTTTACATACGAAGCCAGCAGCTACTTGTCGCTCGTCTCTGATAATCGTTGGGTTTACGTACGAAGCCAGCAGCTACTTGTCGCTCGTCTCTGATAATCGTTGGGTTTACGTACGAAGCCAGCAGCTACTTGTCGCTCGTCTCTGATAATCGTTGGGTTTACGTACGAAGCCAGCAGCTACTTGTCGCTCGTCGTTGATAATCGTTGGGTTTACGTACGAAGCCAGCAGCTACTTGTCGCTCGTCGTTGATAATCGTTGGGTTTACGTACGAAGCCAGCAGTTACTTGTCGCTCGTCGTTGATAATTGTTGGGTTTACGTACGAAGCCAGCAGCTACTTGTCGTTCGTCGTTGATAATCGTTGGGTTTACGTACGAAGCCAGCAGCTACTTAACGTTCGTCATTGATAATCGTTGGGTTTACGTACGAAGCCAGCAGCTACTTGTCGCTCGTCGTTGATAATCGTTGGGTTTACGTACGAAGCCAGCAGCTACCTGTCGCTCGTCGTTGATAATCGTTGGGTTTACGTACGAAGCCAGCAGTTACTTGTCGCGCGTTGTTAATAATCGTTGGGTTTACGTACGAAGCCAGCAGCTACTTGTCGCTCGTCGCTGATAATCGTTGGGTTTACGTACGAAGCCAGCAGCTACTTGTCGCTCGTCGTTGATAATCGTTGGGTTTACGTACGAAGCCAGCAGCTACTTGTCGCTCGTCGTTGATAATCATTGGGTTTACATACGAAGCCAGCAGTTACTTGTCGCTCGTCGTTGATAATCGTTGGGTTTACGTACGAAGCCAGCAGCTACTTGTCGCTCGTCGTTGATAATCGTTGGGTTTACGTACGAAGCCAGCAGCTATTTGTCACTCGTCGTTGATAATCGTTGGGCTTACGAACGAAGCCAGCAGCTATTTGTCGCTCGTCATTGATAATCGTTGGGTTTACGTACGAAGCCAGCAGTTACTTGTCGCTCGTCTCTGATAATCGTTGGGTTTACGTACGAAGCCAGCAGCTACTTGTCGCTCGTCGTCGATAATCGTTGGGTTTACATACGAAGCCAGCAGCTACTTGTCGCTCGTCTCTGATAATCGTTGGGTTTACGTACGAAGCCAGCAGCTACTTGTCGCTCGTCTCTGATAATCGTTGGGTTTACGTACGAAGCCAGCAGCTACTTGTCGCTCGTCTCTGATAATCGTTGGGTTTACGTACGAAGCCAGCAGCTACTTGTCGCTCGTCGTTCATAATCGTTGGGTTTACGTACGAAGCCAGCAGTTACTTGTCGCTCGTCGTTGATAATCGTTGGGTTTACGTACGAAGCCAGCAGCTACTTGTCGCTCGTCGTTGATAATCGTTGGGTTTACGTACGAAGCAAGCAGTTACTTGTCGCTCGTCGTTGATAATCGTTGGGTTTACGTACGAAGCCAGCAGCTACTTGTCGCTCGTCGTTGATAATCGTTGGGTTTTCATACGAAGCCAGCAGCTACTTGTCGCTCGTCGTTGATAATCGTTGGGTTTATGTACGAAGCCAGCAGTTACTTGTCGCTCGTCGTTGATAATCGTTGGGTTTACGTACGAAGCCAGCAGTTACTTGTCGCTCGTCGTTAATAATCGTTGGGTTTACGTACGAAGCCCGCAGTTACTTGTCGCTCGCCGTTTAAAATCGTTGTGTTTACGTACGAAGCCAGCAGCTACTTGTCGCTCGTCGTTGATAATCGTGTTTTCGTACGAAGCCAGCAGCTACTTGTCGCTCGTCGCTGATAATCGTTGGGTTTATGTACGAAGCCAGCAGCTACTTGTCGCTCGTCGTTGATAATCGATGGGTTTATTTACGAAGCCAGCAGCTACTTGTCGCTTGTCGTTGATAATCGTTGGGTTTACGTACGAAGCCAGCAGTTACTTGTCGCGCGTTGTTAATAATCGTTGGGTTTACGTACGAAGCCAGCAGCTACTTGTCGCTCGTCGTTGATAATCGTGTTTTCGCACGAAGCCAGCAGCTACTTGTCGCTCGTCGTTGATAATCGTTGGGTTTATGTACGAAGCCAGCAGCTACTTGTCGCTCGTCGTTGATAATCGTGTTTTCGCACGAAGCCAGCAGCTACTTGTCGCTCGTCGTTGATAATCGTTGGGTTTATGTACGAAGCCAGCAGCTACTTGTCGCTCGTCGTTGATAATCGATGGGTTTACGCACGAAGCCAGCAGCTACTTGTCGCTCGTCGTTGATAATCGTTGGGTTTATGTACGAAGCCAGCAGCTACTTGTCGCTCGTCGTTGATAATCGATGGGTTTACGCACGAAGCCAGCAGTTACTTGTCGTTCGTCGTTGATAATCGTTGGGTTTATGTACGAAGCCAGCAGCTACTTGTCGCTCGTCGTTGATAATCGTTGGGTTTACGTACGAAGCCAGCAGTTACTTGTCGCGCGTTGTTAATAATCGTTGGGTTTACGTACGAAGCCAGCAGCTACTTGTCGCTCGTCGTTGATAATCGTTGGGTTTACGTACGAAGCCAGCAGCTACTTGTCGCTCATCGTTGATAATCATTGGGTTTACATACGAAGCCAGCAGTTACTTGTCGCTCGTCGTTGATAATCGTTGGGTTTACGTACGAAGCCAGCAGCTATTTGTCACTCGTCGTTGATAATCGTTGGGCTTACGAACGAAGCCAGCAGCTATTTGTCGCTCGTCATTGATAATCGTTGGGTTTACATACGAAGCCAGCAGCTACTTGTCGCTCGTCGTTGATAATCGTTGGGTTTACGTACGAAGCCAGCAGTTACTTGTCGCGCGTTGTTAATAATCGTTGGGTTTACGTACGAAGCCAGCAGCTACTTGTCGCTCGTCGTTGATAATCGTTGGGTTTACGTACGAAGCCAGCAGCTACTTGTCGCTCATCGTTGATAATCATTGGGTTTACATACGAAGCCAGCAGTTACTTGTCGCTCGTCGTTGATAATCGTTGGGTTTACGTACGAAGCCAGCAGCTATTTGTCACTCGTCGTTGATAATCGTTGGGCTTACGAACGAAGCCAGCAGCTATTTGTCGCTCGTCGTTGATAATCATTGGGTTTACATACGAAGCCAGCAGGTACTTGTTGCTCGTCGTTGATAATCGTTGGGTTTACGTACGAAGCCAGCAGCTATTTGTCACTCGTCGTTGATAATCGTTGGGCTTACGAACGAAGCCAGCAGCTATTTGTCGCTCGTCATTGATAATCGTTGGGTTTACGTACGAAGCCAGCAGTTACTTGTCGCTCGTCTCTGATAATCGTTGGGTTTACGTACGAAGCCAGCAGCTACTTGTCGCTCGTCGTCGATAATCGTTGGGTTTACATATGAAGCCAGTAGCTACTTGTCGCTCGTCTCTGATGATCGTTGGGTTTACGTACGAAGCCAGCAGCTACTTGTCGCTCGTCTCTGATAATCGTTGGGTTTACGTACGAAGCCAGCAGCTACTTGTCGCTCGTCTCTGATAATCGTTGGGTTTACGTATGAAGCCAGCAGCTACTTGTCGCTCGTCGTTCATAATCGTTGGGTTTACGTACGAAGCCAGCAGTTACTTGTCGCTCGTCGTTGATAATCGTTGGGTTTACGTACGAAGCCAGCAGTTACTTGTCGCTCGTCGTTGATAATCGTTGGGTTTACGTACGAAGCCAGCAGCTACTTGTCGCTCGTCGTTGATAATCGTTGGGTTTACGTACGAAGCCAGCAGTTACTTGTCGCTCGTCGTTGATAATCGTTGGGTTTACGTACGAAGCCAGCAGCTACTTGTCGCTCGTCGTTGATAATCGTTGGGTTTTCATACGAAGCCAGCAGCTACTTGTCGCTCGTCGTTGATAATCGTTGGGTTTATGTACGAAGCCAGCAGTTACTTGTCGCTCGTCGTTGATAATCGTTGGGTTTACGTACGAAGCCAGCAGTTACTTGTCGCTCGTCGTTAATAATCGTTGGGTTTACGTACGAAGCCCGCAGTTACTTGTCGCTCGCCGTTTATAATCGTTGTGTTTACGTACGAAGCCAGCAGCTACTTGTCGCTCGTCGGTGATAATCGTTGGGTTTACGCACGAAGCCAGCAGCTACTTGTCGCTCGTCGTTGATAATCGTTGGGTTTATGTACGAAGCCAGCAGCTACTTGTCGCTCGTCGTTGATAATCGTTGGGTTTACGCACGAAGCCAGCAGTTACTTGTCGTTCGTCGTTGATAATCGTTGGGTTTATGTACGAAGCCAGCAGCTACTTGTCGCTCGTCGTTGATAATCGTTGGGTTTACATACGAAGCCAGCAGCTACTTGTCGCTCGTCGTTGATTATCGTTGTGTTTATGTACGAAGCCAGCAGTTACTTGTCGCTCGTCGTTGATAATCGTTGGGTTTACGTACGAAGCCAGCAGCTACTTGTCGCTCGTCGTTGATAATCGTTGTGTTTACGTACGAAGCCAGCAGTAACATGTCGCTCGTCGTTGATAATCGTTGGGTTTACGTACGAAGCCAGCAGCTACTTGTCGCTCGTCGTTGATAATCGTTGGGTTTACGTACGAAGCGAGCAGTTACTTGTCGCTCGTCGTTGATAATCGTTGTGTTTACGTACGAAGCCAGCAGCTACTTGTCGCTCGTCGTTGATAACCGTTGGGTTTACGTACGAAGCCAGCAGTTACTTGTCGCTCGTCGTTGATAACCGTTGGGTTTACGTACGAAGCCAGCAGTTACTTGTCGTTCGCCGTTTATAACCGTTGGGTTTACGTACGAAGCCAGCAGCTATTAGTCGCTCATCGTTGATAATCGTTGTGTTTATGTACGAAGCCAGCAGCTACTTGTCGCTCGTCGTTGATAATCGTTGGGTTTACGTACGAAGCCAGCAGTTACTTGTCGCTCGTCGTTGATAATCGTTGGGTTTACGTACGAAGCCAGCAGCTACTTGTTGCTCGTCGTTGATAATCGTTGGGTTTACATACGAAGCCAGCAGCTACTTGTCGCTCGTCGCTGATAATCGTTGTGTTTACGTACGAAGCCAGCAGCTACTTGTTGTTCGCCGTTGATAATCGTTGGGTTTACGTACGAAGCCAGCAGCTACTTGTCGCTCGTCGTTGATAATCGTTGTCTTTACGTACGAAGCCAGCAGCTACTTGTTGTTCGCCGTTGATAATCGTTGGGTTTACGTACGAAGCCAGCAGCTACTTGTCGCTCGTCGTTGATAATCGTTGTGTTTATGTACGAAGCCAGCAGTTACTTGTCGCGCGTTGTTAATAATCGTTGGGTTTATGTACGAAGCCAGCAGCTACTTGTCGCTCGTCGTTGATAATCGTTGGGTTTACGTACGAAGCCAGCAGCTACTTGTCGCTCGTCGTTGATAATCGTTGGGTTTACGTACGAAGCCAGCCGCTACTTGTCGCTCGTCGTTGATAATCGTTGGGTTTACGTACGAAGCCAGCAGTTACTTGTCGCTCGTCGTTGATAATCGTTGGGTTTACGTACGAAGCCAGCAGCTACTTGTCGCTCGTCGTTGATAATCGTTGGGTTTACGTACGAAGCCAGCAGCTACTTGTCGCTCGTCGTTGATAACCGTTGGGTTTACGTACGAAGCCAGCAGTTACTTGTCGTTCGCCGTTGATAACCGTTGGGTTTACGTACGAAGCCAGCAGCTATTAGTCGCTCATCGTTGATAATCGTTGTGTTTATGTACGAAGCCAGCAGCTACTTGTCGCTCGTCGTTGATAATCGTTGGGTTTACGTACGAAGCCAGCAGTTACTTGTCGCTCGTCGTTGATAATCGTTGGGTTTACGTACGAAGCCAGCAGCTACTTGTTGCTCGTCGTTGATAATCGTTGGGTTTACATACGAAGCCAGCAGCTACTTGTCGCTCGTCGCTGATAATCGTTGTGTTTACGTACGAAGCCAGCAGTTACTTGTCGCTCGTCGTTGATAATCGTTGTCTTTACGTACGAAGCCAGCAGCTACTTGTTGTTCGCCGTTGATAATCGTTGTGTTTACGTACGAAACCAGCAGCTACTTGTCGCTCGTCGTTGATAATCGTTGGGTTTACGTACGAAACCAGCAGCTACTTGTCGCGCGTTGTTAATAATCGTTGGGTTTATGTACGAAGCCAGCAGCTACTTGTCGCTCGTCGTTGATAATCGTTGGGTTTACGTACGAAGCCAGCAGCTACTTGTCGCTCGTCGTTGATAATCGTTGGGTTTACGTACGAAGCCAGCCGCTACTTGTCGCTCGTCGTTGATAATCGTTGGGTTTACGTACGAAGCCAGCAGTTACTTGTCGCTCGTCGTTGATAATCGTTGGGTTTACGTACGAAGCCAGCAGCTACTTGTCGCTCGTCGTTGATAATCGTTGGGTTTACGTACGAAGCCAGCAGTTACTTGTCGCTCGTCGTTGATAATCGTTGGGTTTATGTACGAAGCCAGCAGCTACTTGTCGCTCGTCGGTGATAATCGTTGGGTTTACGTACGAAGCCAGCAGTTACTTGTCGCTCGTCGTTGATAATCGTTGGGTTTACGTACGAAGCCAGCAGCTACTTGTCGTTCGTCGTTGATAATCGTTGGGTTTACTTACGAAGCCAGCAGTTACTTGTCGCTCGTCGTTGATAATCGTTGGGTTTACGTACGAAGCCAGCAGCTACTTGTCGCTCGTCGTTGATAATCGTTGGGTTTACGTACGAAGCCAGCAGTTACTTGTCGCTCGTCGTTGATAGTCGTTGGGTTTACGTACGAAGCCAGCAGTTACTTGTCGCTCGTCGTTGATAATCGTTGGGTTTATGTACGAAGCCAGCAGCTACTTGTCGCTCGTCGGTGATAATCGTTGGGTTTACGTACGAAGCCAGCAGTTACTTGTCGCTCGTCGTTGATAATCGTTGGGTTTACGTACGAAGCCAGCAGCTACTTGTCGTTCGTCGTTGATAATCGTTGGGTTTACTTACGAAGCCAGCAGTTACTTGTCGCTCGTCGTTCACTTTCGACCAGCATAAAAACATTGCCGGATCGCTGACTTCTCGCTGTGTCTAAGCGCTCAGCGCCTCCCCCTGTGTAAACGCTCTGCACAGGCGCAGACAACTAGCGGTTGCGTCAGCCTCGTGCAGCCGTGTAGCTGACAGTCGTCCCGTGTGAAGGAAGCATTACCTGTCAGCTCTACCTTATGACTTCCAGATCTCCTCTATTATCTCAGGGCTTCATCTTATTCCTGCAGCCGCCACCTTACTGTCTAAACATCTCATGTGGTCCAGGTAAATGACTGTACATCCAGCCGGCGCCACCTGATTCGCTGTTACAAGCGCCCAACAATATGGCATCATTTACAGTGCTGGTGTCCTTAGCGGGCTCTAAGGCCCAGATATAACTACGACAGAGCGCCCCCTATAGCTCAGTCTCTGCTCTACACAATCCTCTGTAAGATTCACTGCTTTGACTGCAGACTGACACATTGTAACAAACAGGAGGGAGATGTGTTTGTCTAGACTGATAAAGTGTAACAAATCCTCAGCTGTGAGAAGTATTAGGACAGACAATACATTGACAGCAAGCAGAGATCTTGAACTTCTTGAGCCAGTAAGCACATTAATTAGCTGCGGTCGTTACCCATGAAGTACGCGGCAGTCTTGCAGATGACCTCTCCGAAGATGAAGTTGCCCATGAGGTTGGGGATGAGGGTGAAGGGCATGCAGAGCATGGTCACCATGATGTCGCTGACGGCCAGGGACAGCAGGAAGCAGTTGGTGATGGTGCGCAGACGCTTGTTCATCACCAGCACGATGATGATGAGGGTGTTCCCTAAGACGCT
Organism: Eleutherodactylus coqui; assembly: GCF_035609145.1. Lineage (NCBI taxonomy): Eukaryota > Metazoa > Chordata > Amphibia > Anura > Eleutherodactylidae > Eleutherodactylus > Eleutherodactylus coqui. The sequence continues at coordinate 535,078,795 of NC_089837.1, read as the reverse complement.
GAGGACGAAGATGATGCAGTACAGCAGGATCCGCACCCAGTTCAGATCTGAAAGGACAAGCAGATCTGCAGTCAGCGCTGAGAATGGCAACATATACATCCTGGCATGCCAGATACTCCAGTCACATCCAGAGCTGCACTCCCGACTAACTCATGGCCAGAGCTGCTGACAAGGCTCTACTGACACATCATGCTTTATCCTCCAGTCACAGCCAGAGCCGGGCCCGTGTAGGTTCCCTAAAGTGGTGATGTATGACGGGGTCCCTGTGTAGGGTGTCTACAGTGATTACATATGTAGCGGCCTCCCTATAATGATGATGTATGGTGGGGCCCCTGTACAGTGTTTATAGGAATTATGTATGGTGGCCCCCGGTGTAGGGTCTCTATAGTGATGATGTATGGTGACCTCCGGTGTAGGGTATCTATAGTGATGATGTATGGTGGCCCCCGGTGTAGGGTCTCTATAGTGATGATGTATGGCGGCCCCCGGTGTAGGGTCTCTATAGTGATGATGTATGGTGGCCCCCTGTGTAGGGTCTCTATAGTGATGATGTATGGTGGCCCCCTGTGTAGGGTCTCTATAGTGATGATGTATGGTGGCCCCCTGTGTAGGGTCTCTATAGTGATGATGTATGGTGGCCCCCTGTGTAGGGTCTCTATAGTGTTTATGTATGGTGGCCCGCGGTGTAGGGTCTCTATAGTGATGATGTATGGCGGCCCCCTGTGTAGGGTCTCTATAGTGATGATGTATGGTGGGGCCCCTGAGTAGGGTCTCTATAGTGATGATGTATGGTGGGGCCCCGATGTAGGGTCTCTATAGTGATGATGTATGGTGGCCCCCTTTGTAGGGTCTCTATAGTGTTTATGTATGGTGGCCCCCGGTGTAGGGTCTCTATAGTGTTTATGTATGGTGGCCCCCGGTGTAGGGTCTCTATAGTGATGATGTATGGCGGCCCCCTGTGTAGGGTGTCTATAGTGATGATGCATGGTGGGGCCCCTGAGTAGGGTATCTATAGTGATTATGTATGGTGGGGCCCCTGAGTAGGGTCTCTATAGTGATGATGTGTGGTGGGGCCCCTGAGTGGGGTCTCTATAGTGATGATGTATGGTGGCCCCCTGTGTAGGGTCTCTATAGTGATGATGTATGGTGGCCCCCTGTGTAGGGTCTCTATAGTGATGATGTATGGTGGCCCCCTGTGTAGGGTCTCTATAGTGATGATGTATGGTGGCCCCCGGTGTAGGGTTTCTATAGTGATGATGTATGGTGGCCCCCGGTGTAGGGTCTCTATAGTGATGATGTATGGTGGGGCCCCTGTACAGTATTTATAGGAATTATGTATGGTGGCCCCCGGTGTAGGGTCTCTATAGTGATGATGTATGGTGGCCCCCTCTGTAGGGTCTCTATAGTGATGATGTATGGTGGGGCCCCTGAGTACAGTATTTATAGGAATTATGTATGGTGGCCCCCTGTGTAGGGTCTCTATAGTGATGATGTATGGCGGGGCCCCTGAGTAGGGTATCTATAGTGATGATGTATGGCGGCCCCCTGTGTAGGGTCTCTATAGTGTTTATGTATGGTGGCCCCCGGTGTAGGGTCTCTATAGTGATGATGTATGGCGGCCCCCTGTGTAGGGTCTCTATAGTGTTTATGTATGGTGGCCCCCGGTGTAGGGTCTCTATAGTGATGATGTATGGCGGCCCCCTGTGTAGGGTCTCTATAGTGATGATGTATGGTGGGGCCCCTGAGTAGGGTCTCTATAGTGATGATGTATGGTGGGGCCCCGGTGTAGGGTCTCTATAGTGATGATGTATGGTGGCCCCCTGTGTAGGGTCTCTATAGTGATGATGCATGGTGGGGCCCCTGAGTAGGGTATCTATAGTGATTATGTATGGTGGGGCCCCTGAGTAGGGTCTCTATAGTGATGATGTATGGTGGGGCCCCTGAGTGGGGTCTCTATAGTGATGATGTATGGTGGCCCCCTGTGTAGGGTCTCTATAGTGATGATGTATGGTGGCCCCCTGTGTAGGGTCTCTATAGTGATGATGTATGGTGGCCCCCTGTGTAGGGTCTCTATAGTGATGATGTATGGTGGCCCCCGGTGTAGGGTCTCTATAGTGATGATGTATGGTGGCCCCGGTGTAGGGTCTCTATAGTGATGATGTATGGTGGCCCCCGGTGTAGGGTCTCTATAGTGATGATGTATGGTGGCCCCTGGTGTAGGGTCTCTATAGTGATGATGTATGGTAGGGCCCCTGTACAGTATTTATAGGAATTATGTATGGTGGCCCCCGGTGTAGGGTCTCTATAGTGATGATGTATGGTGGGGCCCCTGAGTAGGGTATCTATAGTGATGATGTATGGCGGCCCCCTGTGTAGGGTCTCTATAGTGATGATGTATGGTGGCCCCCTGTGTAGGGTCTCTATAGTGATGATGTATGGTGGCCCCCTGAGTAGGGTCTCTATAGTGATGATGTATGGTGGGGCCCCTGAGTAGGGTATCTATAGTGATGATGTATGGCGGCCCCCTGTGTAGGGTCTCTATAGTGATGATGTATGTTGGCCCCCTGTGTAGGGTCTCTATAGTGATGATGTATGGCGGCCCCCTGTGTAGGGTCTCTATAGTTATGATGTATGGTGGCCCCTGGTGTAGGGTCTCTATAGTGATGATGTATGGTGGCCCCCGGTGTAGGGTCTCTATAGTGATGATGTATCGTGGCCCCCTGTGTAGGGTCTCTATAGTGATGATGTATGGTGGCCCCCGGTGTAGGGTCTCTATAGTGATGATGTATCGTGGCCCCCTGTGTAGGGTCTCTATAGTGATGATGTATGGTGGCCCCCTGTGTAGGGTCTCTATAGTGATGATGTATGGTGGGGCCCCTGAGTAGGGTCTCTATAGTGATGATGTAAGGTGGCCCCCGGTGTAGGGTCTCTATAGTGATGATGTATGGTGGCCCCCTGTGTAGGGTCTCTATAGTGATGATGTATGGTGGGGCACCTGAGTAGGGTCTCTATAGTGATGATGTATGGTGGCCCCCTGTGTAGGGTCTCTATAGTGATGATGTATGGTGGGGCCCCGGTGTAGGGTCTCTATAGTGATGATGTATGGTGGCCCCCTGTGTAGGGTCTCTATAGTGATGATGTATGGTGGGGCCCCTGAGTAGGGTCTCTATAGTGATGATGTATGGTGGCCCCCGGTGTAGGGTCTCTATAGTGATGATGTATGGTGGCCCCCTGTGTAGGGTCTCTATAGTGATGATGTATGGTGGGGCCCCTGAGTAGGGTATCTATAGTGATTATGTATGGTGGCCCCCGGTGTAGGGTCTCTATAGTGATGATGTATGGTGGCCCCCTCTGTAGGGTCTCTATAGTGATGATGTATGGTGGCCCCCTGTGTAGGGTCTCTATAGTGATGATGTATGGTGGCCCCCTGTGTAGGGTCTCTATAGTGATGATGTATGGTGGCCCCCTGTGTAGGGTCTCTACAGTGATGATGTATGGTGGCCCCCTGTGTAGGGTCTCTATAGTGATGATGTATGGTGGCCCCCTGTGTAGGGTCTCTATAGTGATGATGTATGGTGGCCCCCTGTGTAGGGTCTCTATAGTGATGATGTATGGTGGCCCCCTGTGTAGGGTCTCTATAGTGATGATGTATGGTGGGGCCCCTGAGTACAGTATTTATAGGAATTATGTATGGTGGTCCCCTGTGTAGGGTCTCTATAGTGATGATGTATGGTGGGGCCCCTGAGTAGGGTATCTATAGTGATTATGTATGGTGGGGCCCCTGAGTAGGGTCTCTATGGTGATGATGTATGGTGGCCCCCTGTGTAGGGTCTCTATAGTGATGATGTATGGTGGCCCCCTGTGTAGGGTCTCTATAGTGATGATGTATGGTGGGGCCCCTGAGTAGGGTATCTATGGTGATGATGTATGGTGGGGCCCCTGAGTAGGGTATCTATAGTGATTATGTATGGTGACCTCCGGTGTAGGGTCTCTATAGTGATGATGTATGGTGGCCCCCTGTGTAGGGTCTCTATAGTGATGATGTATGGTGGCCCCCTGTGTAGGGTCTCTATAGTGATGATGTATGGTGGCCCCCTGTGTAGGGTCTCTATAGTGATTATGTATGGCGGCCCCCTGAGTAGGGTCTCTATAGTGATAATGTATGGTGGCCCCCTGAGTAGGGTCTCTATAGTGATGATGTATGGCGGCCCCCTGAGTAGGGTCTCTATAGTGATGATGTATGGTGGGGCCCCCGATGTAGGGTCTCTATAGTGATTATGTATGGCGGCCCCCTGAGTAGGGTCTCTATAGTGATGATGTATGGCGGCCCCCTGAGTAGGGTCTCTATAGTGATGATGTATGGCGGCCCCCGGTGTAGGGTCTCTATAGTGATGATGTATGGCGGCCCCCTGTGTAGGGTCTCTCTAGTGATTATGTATGGCGGCCCCCCGAGTAGGGTCTCTATAGTGATGATGTATGGCGGCCCCCTGTGTAGGGTCTCTATAGTGATGATGTATGGTGGGGCCCCTGAGTAGGGTCTCTATAGTGATGATGTGTGGTGGGGCCCCTGAGTGGGGTCTCTATAGTGATTATGTATGGTGGCCCCCGGTGTAGGGTCTCTATAGTGATGATGTATGGCGGCCCCCGGTGTAGGGTCTCTATAGTGATGATGTATGGCGGCCCCCTGAGTAGGGTCTCTATAGTGATGATGTATGGCGGCCCCCTGTGTAGGGTCTCTATAGTGATTATGTATGGCGGCCCCCTGTGTAGGGTCTTTATAGTGATGATGTATGGCGGCCCCCTGTGTAGGGTCTCTATAGTGATTATGTATGGCGGCCCCCTGTGTAGGGTCTCTATAGTGATGATGTATGGCGGCCCCCGGTGTAGGGTCTCTATAGTGATGATGTATGGCGGCCCCCTGAGTAGGGTCTCTATAGTGATGATGTATGTTGGCCCCCGGTGTAGGGTCTCTATAGTGATTATGTATGGCGGCCCCCTGTGTAGGGTCTCTATAGTGATGATGTATGGTGACCTCCGGTGTAGGGTCTCTATAGTGATAATGTATGGTGGCCCCCTGTGTAGGGTCTTTATAGTGATGATGTATGGCGGCCCCCTGTGTAGGGTCTCTATAGTGATTATGTATGGCGGCCCCCTGTGTAGGGTCTCTATAGTGATGATGTATGGCGGCCCCCGGTGTAGGGTCTCTATAGTGATGATGTATGGCGGCCCCCTGAGTAGGGTCTCTATAGTGATGATGTATGTTGGCCCCCGGTGTAGGGTCTCTATAGTGATTATGTATGGCGGCCCCCTGTGTAGGGTCTCTATAGTGATGATGTATGGTGACCTCCGGTGTAGGGTCTCTATAGTGATGATGTATGGCGGCCCCCGGTGTAGGGTCTCTATAGTGATGATGTATGGCGGCCCCCGGTGTAGGGTCTCTATAGTGATGATGTATGGCGGCCCCCGGTGTAGGGTCTCTATAGTGATGATGTATGGCGGCCACCGGTGTAGGGTCTCTATAGTGATGATGTATGGCGGCCCCCGGTGTAGGGTCTCTATAGTGATGATGTATGGTGGCCCCCTGTGTAGGGTCTCTATAGTGATGATGTATGGTGGCCCCCTGTGTAGGGTCTCTATAGTGATGATGTATGGCGGCCCCCTGTGTAGGGTCTCTATAGTTAAGGTGACCAGACAGCCTGATTTAGGTGGGATAATCCCGCTTAGGAACCCTACGTCCCGCCTTCCACCGGTACCCCAGCTGGACAGCCATTTGTCTTGCTTTCGGGACATCTAGTTACCATAGTGATTACCAGCCGGGGTGCCACAGCTTGTAATCACTTGATGCACACATTGATATCGGGGATCTTTCTTTAGTTCCACAAGAGGAGAGGAGAAGGGAGGAAGCGCTGCTGCCGATGTACACACACTTCCTTCCACAGCAGCGCTGAGAACAGGAGGAGCAGCGGCTCTCTGAAGACCAGGAAAAGGGTTCTATGGGTTTCATCGGTGTGCGGGGGTCACTATTACTATTGAGGGTCACTGTGGGGGTCACTACTACTACTGAGGGCAACGGTGGGGGTCACTATTACTACCGAGGGTCACTGTGGGGGTCACTATTACGACTGAGGGCAACGGTGGGGGTCACTATTACTGCTGAGGCCACTGTGGGGGACACTATTACTACTAAGAACTACTGTGGGGGTTACTATTACAATTGAGGGTCACTGTGGGGGTCACTACTACTACTGAGGGCAACGGTGCGGGTCACTATTACTACTGAGGGCAAAGGTGGGGGTCACTATTACTACTGAGGGCAACGGTGGGGGTCACTATTACTATTTAGGGCCACTGTGGGGGTCACTATTACTATTGGGGCCAGTATGTGGGACACTATTAGTACTGAGGGCCACTATGGGGGTCACTATTACTGCTGAGGCCACTGTAGGGGTCACTATTACTACTAAGAACTACTATGGGGGTCACTATTACTACCAAGGGTCACTGTGGGGGTTACTATTATGACTGAGGCCACTATGGGGGTCACTATTACTGTTGAGGCCACTGTGGGGGACACTATTACTACTAAGAACTACTGTGGGGGTTACTATTGCTACTGAAGGTCACTGTGGGGGTCACTATTATTACTGAGGACACTGTGGAGGCCACTATTACTATTGAGGGCCACTGTGGTGGTCACTATTACAACTGAGGCCACTATGGGGGTCACTATTACTACCCAGGGTCACTGTGGGGGTCACTATTACAACTGAGTCCACTGTGGGGGTCACTATTACTACTGGGGCCAGTATGGCGGACACTATTACTACTGAGGGCCACTATGGGGGTCACTATTACTACCGAGGGTCACTATGGGGGTCACTATTACTACCCAGGGTCACTGTGGGGGTCACTATTACAACTGAGGCCACTATGGGGGTCACTATTACTACCCAGGGTCACTGTGGGGGTCACTATTACAACTGAGGCCACTGTGGGGGTCACTATTACTACTGGGGCCAGTATGGCGGACACTATTACTACTGAGGGCCACTATGGGGGTCACTATTACTACCGAGGGTCACTGTGGGGGATCACTATTACTGCTGAGGCTACTGTGGAGGACACTATTACTACTAAGAACTACTGTGGAGGCCACTATTACTACTGAGGGCACTGTGGGGTCACTATTACTGCTGAGGCCACTGCGGGGGGACACTAATATTACTGAGGGCCAGTGTGAGGGACACTATTACTACTGAGGGCTACTGTGAGGGACACTATTACTACTGAGGGCCACTTTGGGGGACACTATTACTACTGAGGGCTACTGTGGGGGGTCACTATTACTACTGAGGGCTACTGTGGGGGGTCACTATTACTACTGAGGGCTACTGTGGGGGGTCACTATTACTACTGAGGGCTACTGTGGGGGGTCACTATTACTACTGAGGGCTACTGTGGGGGGTCACTATTACTACTGAGGGCTACTGTGGGGGGTCACTCATATTACACATTGTTACGCAGTTTGACTGAAAATCAGCCGTGTATCTGCAGCGGATGTCATACTATGCGGCACTCCTCCTCACCTCCTCCATAGGGCTCCCGCAGTCAGCGCTGGCTTCCAGTTCCCAGCGGCCTAGTCAGGAGGAGGTGAGGGGAGCGCTGCCTAGTATGACATCAGTTGTGGATACGCGGCTAATTTTCTGTCAAAATTCACACTAATGATACGGATTTTGACTGCGTTTTGGATGCAGAAGGGCTGCTGTATTTTCTCCCTGTCTTTTTTGAAACGGCCCTGTACTTTTTAAAACAACAGAGGTAAAATCATACGTCATGATAAGCCCCGCCCCTGACCACATCCCTCTGTCCCACCCCTGACCACACCTCTCTCCCCACCCATGATCACACATCTCTGCCCCGCCCTGACCACAACTCTCTGCCACGCCCCCGACCACACCACTCTGTTCTGCCCCCATCCACACCTTTCTGTTCCGCCCGTGACCACACCTCTCTGCCTGCCTCTGACCACACCTCTCTACCTCGCCCCCCGACCACACCACTCTGTTCTGCCCCCATCCACACCTTTCTGTTCCGCCCCTGACCACACCTCTCTGTTCTGCCCCCATCCACACCTATCTGTTCCGCCCGTGACCACACATCTCTGTCTGCCTCTGACCACACCTCTCTACCCAGCCCCCTGACCACAACTCTCTGCCACACCCTTGACCACACCCCATATATCCCACCCCTGACTACACCTCTCTGCCCCACCCATGATCACACATCTCTGCCCCGCCCTGACCACAAGTCTCTACCACGCCCCCGACCACACCTCTCTGTTCTGCCCCCATCCACACCTTTCTGTTCCACCCCTGGCCACACCTCTCTGCCTCCCTCTGACCACACCTCTCTACCCCGCCCCCTGATCACACCTCTCTGTTCCACTTTGACTCTGGTCACCTTACTATAGTGATTATGGATGGTGCGGCCCTTGTGTAGGGTCTTTAAAGTGATGATGCATGGCACAGGTCCTATGTAGGGTCTTTAGAGTATTGATGTATGGGGAGGCCCCTATGTATGGTAGGGCCCCTGCATAGGGTTTGTATAGTGGTGATGTATGGTAGGGCCCCTGTGTAGGGTTTGTATAGTGGTGATGTATGGCGGGGCCCCTGTGTATGGTCTGTATAGTGGTAATGTATGGTGGGGCCCTTGTGCAGGATTTGTATAGTAATGATGCATGGTGGGGCCCCTGTGTAGGGTTTGTATAGTGGTGATGTATGGTGGGGCCCTTGTGTAGGATTTGTATAGTAATGATGCATGGTGGGGCCCCTGCATAGGGTTTGTATAGTGGTGATGTATGGTAGGGCCCCTGTGTAGGGTTTGTATAGTGGTGATGTATGGCGGGGCCCCTGTGTAGGGTTTGTATAGTGGTAATGTATGGTAGGGCCCCTGCGTAGGTTTTGTATAGTGGAAATGTATGGTGGGGCTCTTGTGTAGGGTTTGTATAGTGGTAATGTATGGTGGGGCCCCTGAGTAGGGTTTGTATAGTGGTGATGTATGGTGGGGCCCCGGTGTAGGGTTTGTATAGTGGTAATGTATGGTAGGGCCCCTGTGTAGTGTTTGTATAGTGGTGATGTATGGTGGGGCCCCTGTGTAGGGTCTCTATTGTGGTGATGTATGGCAGGGCCCCTGTGTAGGGTCTCTATAGTGGTGATGTATAGTAGGGCCCCTGTGCAGGGTCTGTATAGTGGTGATGTATGGTGGGGCCCCTGTGTAGGGTTTGTATAGTGGTAATGTATGGTGGGGCCCCTGAGTAGGGTTTGTATAGTGGTAATGTATGGTAGGGCCCCTGTGTAGTGTTTGTATAGTGGTGATGTATGGTGGGGCCCCTGTGTAGGGTCTCTATTGTGGTGATGTATGGCAGGGCCCCTGTGTAGGGTCTCTATAGTGGTGATGTATAGTAGGGCCCCTGTGCAGGGTCTGTATAGTGGTGATGTATGGTAGGGCCCCTGTGTAGGGTCTCTATTGTGGTGATGTATGGCGGGGCCCCTGTGTAGGGTCTCTATAGTGGTGATGTATAGTAGGGCCCCTGTGCAGGGTCTGTATAGTGGTGATGTATGGTGGGGCCCCTGTGTAGGGTCTCTATAGTGGTGATGTATAGTAGGGCCCCTGTGTAGGGTCTCTATAGTGGTGATGCATGGCGGGGCCCCTGTGTAGGGTTTGTATAGTGGTGATGTATGGTGGGGCCCCTGTGTAGGGTCTGTATAGTGGTGATGTATGGTAGGGCCCCTGTGTAGGGTTTGTATAGTGGTGATGTATGGCGGGGCCCCTGTGTAGGGTCTCTATAGTGGTGATGTATGGTAGGGCCCCTGTGTAGGGTTTGTATAGTGGTGATGTATGGTAGGGCCCCTGCGTAGGGTTTGTATAGTGGTGATGCATGGCGGGGCCCCTGTGTAGGGTTTGTATAGTGGTGATGTATGGTAGGGCCCCTGTGTAGGGTTTGTATAGTGGTGATGTACAGTCGGGCCCCAGTGTTGGGTCTGTATAGTGGTGATGTACAGTCGGGCCCCTGTGTAGGGTCTCTATAGTGGTGATGTACAGTCGGGCCCCCGTGTACGGTCTCTATAGTGGTGATGTACAGTCGGGCCCCCGTGTACGGTCTCTATAGTGGTGATGTACAGTCGGGCCCCCGTGTACGGTCTCTATAGTGGTGATGTACAGTCGGGCCCCCGTGTACGGTCTCTATAGTGGTGATGTACAGTCGGGCCCCCGTGTAGGGTCTGTATAGTGGTGATGTATGGTAGGGCCCCTGCGTAGGGTTTGTATAGTGGTGATGCATGGCAGGGCCCCTGTGTAGGGTTTGTATAGTGGTGATGTATGGTAGGGCCCCTGTGTAGGGTTTGTATAGTGGTGATGTACAGTCGGGCCCCAGTGTTGGGTCTGTATAGTGGTGATGTACAGTCGGGCCCCTGTGTAGGGTCTCTATAGTGGTGATGTACAGTCGGGCCCCCGTGTACGGTCTCTATAGTGGTGATGTACAGTCGGGCCCCCGTGTACGGTCTCTATAGTGGTGATGTACAGTCGGGCCCCCGTGTACGGTCTCTATAGTGGTGATGTACAGTCGGGCCCCCGTGTACGGTCTCTATAGTGGTGATGTACAGTCGGGCCCCTGTGTAGGGTCTGTATAGTGGTGATGTATAGTAGGGCCCCAGTGTTGGGTCTGTATAGTTGTAATGTATAATAGGGCCCCTGTGTAGGGTCTCTATAGTGGTGATGTACAGTCGGGCCCCTGTGTACGGTCTCTATAGTGGTGATGTACAGTCGGGCCCCCGTGTACGGTCTCTATAGTGGTGATGTACAGTCGGGCCCCCGTGTACGGTCTCTATAGTGGTGATGTATAGTCGGGCCCCCGTGTAGTCTCTCTCAGCGGGTCCCCCTTATTGTGGTGTTTCGCATGTTTTGTATTTCTGTTTTGGATCTTTTATTAATCCTAAATCCGCTGTCTATGGAGCGTGTGGCCCCTAATCCCTTAATATCCTGCTGTTCAGATCTGTCACATGCTACATACACGGCATCATGTCACACATGGGAAGCGTCCCACAGACCTCCAGAATACTCTGTGGAGGCGCCACGCGATGAGTTATGGCAGACCCTATATATATACTGTATATAGACTATCAGCACCGGACTGCTGTAGGGGTAATAGAGATGGGCGAGCATTGCCCTTAGCGAGTACCTGCCCGCTCGGGAGCAATGATTCGGCTGCCGGCGGGGGAGATCTTTCTCCCTTCCCGCTCCCCCCTGCTTATGGCCGTAACTCACCTGTCACCTGCGCCGGCAGCCGAACCTTTTCTTCCGAGCGGGGAGATACTCGCTAAGGACAATGCTCGATCATCTCTATTAATAAACCTCCTGCGTTGTGACTTTCCTGCTGCACTTCTGTGAACATCCCGCATGCTCTGAGGTTGCCGTGGTAACAGCAACAGCCTAACTCTGCATGGGCCTCCCGTCATGTGACCCACACTTTTGTGAAAGAATTGTCTTTAGAAGAGGTCACATGACAGGAAGTATTTGCAGCGTTGGTCCGCTAACGCCCCAGAGCAAGCAGGACAGCAGCAGTCAGGAGATTGGGAGGTGAGCCATCCCTGAGGATGTAAAAGCCACTTGTACCCCATAACTGTGAGAGGAGCCTGATCACACGGCTTATAATGATGACATCACAGCCAATCTGGAGGTCACATGGTCCCCGTGACTTTATACGCCGGCTCTCAGGTGTTGACACATAATCTTATCTTGTTCTAGGACAAACATTTGTCTCGCGTTCTGCATAGCTGAGGAATGACGCCGTGACCGAGTCACGTCCCGGGCGCCGCGGACACAACATTTGCACTGCAGATATTGCAGCTGCTACAATCTGTGGCTTATCAGAACCACGCGCTGCCAAGAAGTAGCAGTCATGACGCCGCTGCTCCCCAACCTGCCGCTCTCCAGCTGTGGCAAGACCACAGTTCTCAGCATGTCCTGATGGCCCATGATAAGGCAGCGGGAGGATGAACACACCCTCCCCCCATCGCCACCACCGCACTGCTCCAACTTCCCACAATCCTCAGCAAGTCTAGGGGTCGGCTGTGCACCCCAGGCTCCATATTCAGGGAGAGACGACTCCTTTAACCGCCTCCCCAGCTGCGCAATTTAAGTCACTGTAGAAAGACGATTCCCAATGCAAAAGTACGGTGCAGTAAGGCAGTGACCTGAGACTGGGCCCCAAGAGGGGTGGCGAGCCAAGCCTCAAGAGGGGTGGCGAGCCAGGCCTCAGAGACGTAGCGATCCGGGTCTCAAGAGGGGTGGTGAGCTAAGCCTCAAGAGGGGTGGCGAGCTAAGCCTCAAGAGGGGTGACGAGCCGGGTCTCAGAGGGGTGACGAGCCGGGTCTCAGAGGGGTGACGAGCCGGGTCTCAGAGGGGTGGCGAGCCGGGTCTCAGAGGGGTGGCGAGCCGGGTCTCAAGAGGGGTGGCGAGCCGGGTCTTAAGAGGGGTGGCGAGCCGGGCCTCAAGAGGGGTGGCGAGCCGGGCCTCAAGAGGAGTGGCGAGCCGGGCCTCAAGAGGAGTGGCGAGCCGGGCCTCAAGAGGAGTGGCGAGCCGGGCCTCAAGAGGGGTGGCGAGCTAAGCCTCAAGAGGGGTGGCGAGCCGGGCCTCAGAGGGGTGGCGAGCCGGGCCTCAAGAGGGGTGGCGAGCCGGGCCTCAAGAGGGGTGGCAAACCGGACGCGCAGCAACCCTACAAATATTTAACTCACTTGCTCTGCGGTCCCAGTCTGCTGGCAGCCACTGCTGTAATCACAGTGTGACCCCTGACATCCACCTGATGTCTGCGTTCCTGCACAGGGATGTAATCCCTTCCGCAGTGCAGCCAACGGCTGGAGAGGTCAGAGTTCATACTCTGATAACTTCGTCAGCAGCTGCCACCAGACCGGTGCTACACGACGAGTGAGCTGAATGCTTGTAGAGTTATGGCCCTGTTACACGGGCCGACAGTCGGGTAGATGACTGCGCGAGCTCCGACGTCACCGCTAAGGTGGTCAGCGCTCCTCTAGAGCATTTAGAAGACATTGTGGGCTTGTCACTCAGTGCTGGACCTCCTATGTGACGTTTTGAGTGTGGAGCGTTTACACGCAACAAGAAGCCACCAATCCAGCGATTGTTTTTTCGCTTACTGAAAGTCAGAGATAAACAACCACGATCGAACGGGGAACACGGTTTTTTGCATTTACACTGAACAATTATCAGTCTAATTAGATTGAACGAATTTTGAGCAATTGTTACATGTAAACAGGCCATTAGTGACCTCCGTGCAGCATTAATACTGGGGGACACTAATACTACTGGGGCAACTATGGGGGTCAGTATTACTACTGGGGCAACTATGGGGGTCACTATTACTACTGGGGCAACTATGGGGGTCACTATTACTACTGGGGCAACTATGGAGGACACTATTACTACTGGGGCAACTATGGAGGACACTATTACTACTGGGGCAACTATGGGGGACACTATTACTACTGGGGCAACTATGGAGGACACTATTACTACTGGGGCAACTATGGAGGACACTATTACTACTGGGGCAACTATGGGGGTCATTATTACTACTGGGGCAACTATGGGGGTCATTATTACTACTGGGGCAACTATGGAGGACACTATTACTACTGGGGCAACTATGGAGGACACTATTACTACTGGGGCAACTATGGAGGACACTATTACTACTGGGGCAACTATGGGGGTCATTATTACTACCGGGGCAACTATGGAGGACACTATTACTACCGGGGCAACTATGGAGGACACTATTACTACTGGGGCAACTATGGAGGACACTATTACTACTGGGGCAACTATGGAGGACACTATTACTACTGGGGCAACTATGGAGGACACTATTACTACTGGGGCAACTATGGGGGTCATTATTACTACTGGGGAAACTATGGGGGTCATTATTACTACTGGGGCAACTATGGGGGTCACTATTACTACCGAGGCCACTATGGGGGACAATATTACTACTGCGGCAACTATGGGGGTCATTATTACTACTGGGGCAACTATGGGGGACACTATTACTACTGAGGCCACTATGGAGGACACTATTACTACTGGAACCATAAAAAGGCTAAAAATTACTACTGGCAGTCCCTAGGGCAAACACTATTACTACTAGGGCCACTAATGGAGACACTATTATTTCAGTGGCCACTGTGGGAGTCAATATAACTGCAGGTACCCATATGAGGGTCATTATTACTACTGGGGACAATATTGCTACTAGGGCCACTAAGGGGGTCACTATAACTACTAAGGCCATTACAGGGATCACTATTACTATAGGGGCCACTATGGTATCACTACTACTACTGGGGCCACTATTACTACTGGGACTATTGTGAGAGGTCCCTATTACTACTGGGGCCACTATGGGGGTCACTGTTAGAGCATGCTCTATTTTAGCGTGGATTCCACGACTATTCACGATTACTGTCAGTGATGTATCGCAGGTCTTCCTCTGTGTGGAATATGACCTATTCATGTGAGCTCGGCCTCATACCTCACCTCCGGCAGCATAAAGGCTTGGGGCAGTAATGGTGCAGGCTCAGAAGTATTAAACAAAATACACCCAGCAAGAAAGGCCAAGATCGAGGATAACTCCAATCATGGCCTTCAACCCTTCAGATGCCATAGTCATTATTGAGAAGAGCGATCAGGTACCTAAGCAGAGATGTCAGCCCTGCCCCCCATGATGCCGTCGCAGTGACCTCGGGGTCTTCCAGGCATGTCTAAAATTGAATGAAAGCAAAATAATAGACTGCAATACAGAAGTAGTACAGCACATTGTATAAGAGATTAGAAGGTTGGAAAATCAATCCTCGAACCTATGAAAAAAGTGGAAGAAAAAAATTGCAAAGTAGTGGAGAAAAAACAAAAACCACAATTTTTGTATTCTTAGAACATTTGTAAAAATAATCCACAAACATTATTGGTTTTCCTGCATGCGTCCCAAATAAACTGTAGGCATTATTTATCTGGCACGGTGAATATGGGAAAACAAAAAAACAAGCTAAAATGCTGTATTTGTTCAATCGACCTTCCAAAAAGGCAATAAAAGTGACAACAACTCACATGTACCTTAAAATGACTCCCCGTCAGCGAAAAAAACTAAAAATGTCTGGGCTCTGAATGCTGCAACTCCAAAAATACATGATATTCCCAAATAAAAGCTGGTTAAGTGCAGTGCTAAGCTCTCGCCCACAGTCTGAAGGTTGCGGGTTCAATCCCCACTTGGTTCAGGTAGCCGGCTCAAGGTTGGCCCAGCCTTCCATCCTTCCGAGGTCGGTAGGAGTACCCAGCTTGGTGGGGGGGGGGGGTAAAGATGAATGGGGAGACAATGGAAAACCACACCGCAAAACTAGTCTGCCAAGAAAACATCACAATGTACCATTACCCTAGGAGTCAGTCATTTCACCCCGTTACCAGGGGGGGGGGGGGGGGGGGGGTGGAGGGCGGCGCATTATTGGGATGTGAGAAGCTGGAGGGTCATATCCATGAATTGTTCCCCACCTGCCCGGACTGTTAGGAGGTGTTGGGACCAGTGGATTTGTGAGGGCACACAAGGTGACCGGGCTCAGGAAGCCCTCTACAGACCACCAGTAGAGAGGAGCGTCTGACCAGACTGTTAGGTGGTGTTTGGAGCGGTGGATATATGAGGCACACAAAGTGACCGGGCTCAGGGCGCCCCCTACAGATCAACAGTAGAGAGGAGTGTCTGACCAGACTGTTAGGAGGTGTTGGGACCAGTGGATGGGGGCGCACAAGGTGACCAGGCTCAGGATGTCCTCAGCCGACCACCAATAGAGAGGAGCATCTGACCAGACTGTTAGCAAGTGTTGGGACCAGTGGATGGGGGCACACAAGATGACGGGGCTCCGGACGTCCCCTACAGACCACCAGTATAGAAGAATGTCTGTCCAGACTGTTAGGAGGCGTTGGGACCAGTGGATAAGGGGACACAAGGTGACTGGGCTCAGACCACCTCCTAAAGACCACCAGTAGAGAGGAGTGTCTGATCATCCGATAAGAACAAGCCGCTCCAACTGCTTGATTGTCCTCCATCCAGACAGAGGTGGCACCATCATTACATCCCTTTGTCTGTCAGAACCACTGCCAGGTGCTAGGCTGAAGGACATTTGGTCTCACGGCCCCCACTACATGTACAGCCTCTCCCACCCACCATCACCTCCATTTGCAGTGATGTTGTGAATGATGGAACTGGACGCTACGGAGGGGAACCGGGTTGTCTTCAGTGATGAATCCAGGTTTAGTTTGGGTGCTGACGATGACCGTGTTTGTGACTGGAGACCTCTGGGTGAGCACCTAAATCCTGCCCCCTGCTGATGTGATGGTTAGGGGGGGAGGGGCATCGTATACAACAGGTGGTCCCCCCCCTACTAGTGGTACAAGGGACAATGGCAGCTCAGCGATATGGTAATGCAGGAGAGGAGCTGGGATGCCATAGTCCTGCGCAGAGGCGTAACTTGAAGCTTCTGTGCCCCAGTGCAAAATCTGTAACAGGGCCCCCAACTATAATGCTTTTTTGCATAGAACTGGGTTCCCAATATGGAGAAGAGAGGCCTTATGGGCCCCTAAGGCCCCTGGGCCCGGGTGCAAGCGCATCCCCTGCACCCTCTATAGTTACGCCCCTGGTCCTGCGGGAACCCAGGTTGATGGTAATGCAGCAAAGGAGCCGGGACACCATAGTCCTGCAAGAATTTAGTGTATTTGCAGTATGGCGCAGGAGTGAGGAGTGGTATAGTAGTTCCTCTAAACTATGTTTTATGAAACACCCTCAAGTGCTCCAGTCATTTACAGGGAAGAAACATGTGTGGTTGTGGGCAGCAGCCAACACAGTTTGCATGGCATTTGACTCGGTTCTGCGCTGAGGAAGCGGCCAATGCAGTTTAAATGGTAAATCGATGCATTGTTGGGGCAGAAACCGATACAATTTACAAGCTTGTGTTCTCAGTTCTAGGCTGGAGCCTAGTCACCAGAGAAGCTCTCCTTCCCTCCACTCCTTCAGCTGCTAGGCTTTTACTTCAGACCCCTCTCAGCTCTGATCCTAATCTTTACTGGGTTGTAGGTGATTCTTGCCACACTCTGCCCTAAGTAGTACCACATCTGAAAATAGAGTGCATGCTGCTTATACATGGCTATATTTTGCCCCACACATGATGTGGCTAACATCACCACGCTATTCATGGCCAACAATACATACAATATGTTGACAGAAGTATCGGGGCACACATGGGAAGAAAATCCAATTAGATCACCTATTTTCCACCTGGTGTTGGGCCACCTTTGGCCTCAATGACTGCAGTCCACCTTCCCAGCTGCTTTCCACCAAATTCCCATAGATGTGTGGAGGGATTTGCCTTCATTCCTGGAGGAGCTTCAGATAGTGATGGGGGATGATGGGTGTGTTTGGCGCACGCATACGGTTCTAGTTCGTTACGCTTGATGGGATTGAAATTCGGACTTTGGGCGGCCGATGAAGTCTGCAGACATTCTAACCCCACCCCACCCCCACACACACACCCTGCGTGCCGTATGACATGGTGCTCCGTCATGTTGGTGGAGACATGGAGCTGTTTCCACATTGCAAGATCCAGAAGAGCTTCAATGTCCCATACTTATTGGTTGGTGACATCCCCCCACCAGACCCCGTTGTCAGATCTACACCTGGTGACAGCCAACCGACAGACACAGTTGTCAGCTCTACACGTGGTGACATCCTCCCACCAGACCCCGTTGTCAGCTCTACACCTGGTGACATCCCCCCACCAGACCCCGTTGTCAGCTCTACACCTGGTGACATCCTAGAATCAGACCCCGTTGTCAGCTCTACACCTGGTGATATCCCCCCACAGACCCTGTTGTCAGCTCTACACCTAGTGATACCCCCCCACCAGATCCAGTTGTCAGCTCTACACCTGGTGACATCCCCCCACCAGACCCCATTGTCAGCTCTATACCTGGTGACATCCCCCCACCAGACCCCGTTGTCAGCTCTACACCTGGTGACATTCCACCCACAGACCCCGTTGCCCCCTTTACACCTGGTGATATCCCGCCACCAGACCCCGTTGTCAGCTCTACACCTGGTGACATCCCCCCACCAGACCCCGTTGTCAGCTCTACACCAGGTGCTATCCCCCCCACCAGACCCCGTTGTCAGCTCTACACCTGCTGACATCCCGCCACGAGACCCCATTGTCAGCTCTACACCTGCTGACATCCCCCCACGAGACCCCGTTGTCAGCTTTACACCTGGTGACATCCTCCCGCCATACCCCGTTGTCAGTTCTACACCTGGTGACATCCTCCCCCCTCCAGACCCCGTTGTTAGCTCTATACCTGGTGACATCCTCCCGCCATACCCCGTTGTCAGCTCTACACCTGGTGACATCCTCCAGCCATACTCCATTGTCAGCTCTACACCTGGTGACATCCCACCCACAGACCCTGTTGTCAGTTCTACACCTGGTGATATCCCCCCACCAACCCCGTTGTCAGCTCTACACCTGGTGACATCCCCCCACCAGATCCCGTTGTCAGCTCTACACCTGGTGACATCCCCCCACCAGATCCAGTTGTCAGCTCTACACCTGGTGACATCCCCCCACCAGATCCAGTTGTCAGCTCTACACCTGGTGACATCCCCCCACCAGATCCAGTTGTCAGCTATACACCTGGTGACATCCTCCCGCCATACCCCGTTGTCAGTTCTACACCTGGTGACATCCTCCCCCCTCCAGACCCCGTTGTCAGCTCTACACCTGGTGACATCCTCCGGCCATACTCCGTTGTCAGCTCTACACCTGGTGACATCCCACCCACAGACCCCGTTGTCAGCTTTACACCTGGTGATATCCCCCCACCAACCCTGTTGTCAGCTCTACACCTGGTGACATCCCCCCACCAGATCCAGTTGTCAGCTCTACACCTGGTGACATCCCCCCACCAGACCCCGTTGTCAGCTCTACACCTGGTGACATCCTAGAATCAGACCCCGTTGTCAGCTCTACACCTGGTGATATCCCCCCACAGACCCTGTTGTCAGCTCTACACCTAGTGATACCCCCCCACCAGATCCAGTTGTCAGCTCTACACCTGGTGACATCCCCCCACCAGACCCCATTGTCAGCTCTATACCTGGTGACATCCCCCCACCAGACCCCGTTGTCAGCTCTACACCTGGTGACATTCCACCCACAGACCCCGTTGCCCCCTTTACACCTGGTGATATCCCGCCACCAGACCCCGTTGTCAGCTCTACACCTGGTGACATCCCCCCACCAGACCCCGTTGTCAGCTCTACACCAGGTGCTATCCCCCCCACCAGACCCCGTTGTCCACTCTACACCTGCTGACATCCCGCCACGAGACCCCATTGTCAGCTCTACACCTGCTGACATCCCCCCACGAGACCCCGTTGTCAGCTTTACACCTGGTGACATCCTCCCGCCATACCCCGTTGTCAGTTCTACACCTGGTGACATCCTCCCCCCTCCAGACCCCGTTGTTAGCTCTATACCTGGTGACATCCTCCCGCCATACCCCGTTGTCAGCTCTACACCTGGTGACATCCTCCAGCCATACTCCATTGTCAGCTCTACACCTGGTGACATCCCACCCACAGACCCTGTTGTCAGTTCTACACCTGGTGATATCCCCCCACCAACCCCGTTGTCAGCTCTACACCTGGTGACATCCCCCCACCAGATCCCGTTGTCAGCTCTACACCTGGTGACATCCCCCCACCAGATCCAGTTGTCAGCTCTACACCTGGTGACATCCCCCCACCAGATCCAGTTGTCAGCTCTACACCTGGTGACATCCCCCCACCAGATCCAGTTGTCAGCTATACACCTGGTGACATCCTCCCGCCATACCCCGTTGTCAGTTCTACACCTGGTGACATCCTCCCCCCTCCAGACCCCGTTGTCAGCTCTACACCTGGTGACATCCTCCGGCCATACTCCGTTGTCAGCTCTACACCTGGTGACATCCCACCCACAGACCCCGTTGTCAGCTTTACACCTGGTGATATCCCCCCACCAACCCTGTTGTCAGCTCTACACCTGGTGACATCCCCCCACCAGATCCCGTTGTCAGCTCTACACCTGGTGACATCCCCCCACCAGATCCAGTTGTCAGCTCTACACCTGGTGACATCCCCCCACCAGATCCAGTTGTCAGCTCTACACCTGGTGACATCCCCCCACCAGATCCAGTTGTCACCTATACACCTGGTGACATCCTCCCGCCATACCCCGTTGTCAGTTCTACACCTGATGACATCCTCCCCCCTCCAGACCCCGTTGTTAGCTCTATATCTGGTGACATCCTCCCGCCATACCCCGTTGTCAGCTCTACACCTGGTGACATCCTCCGGCCATACTCCGTTGTCAGCTCTACACCTGGTGACATCCCACCCACAGACCCTGTTGTCAGCTCTACACCTGGTGATATCCCCCCACCAACCCCGTTGTCAGCTCTACACCTGGTGACATCCCCCCACCAGATCCAGTTGTCAGCTCTACACCTGGTGACATCCCCCCACCAGATCCCGTTGTCAGATCTACACCTGGTGACAGCCAACCGACAGACACAGTTGTCAGCTCTACACGTGGTGACATCCTCCCACCAGACCCCGTTGTCAGCTCTACACCTGGTGACATCCCCCCACCAGACCCCGTTGTCAGCTCTACACCTGGTGACATCCTAGAATCAGACCCCGTTGTCAGCTCTACACCTGGTGATATCCCCCCACAGACCCTGTTGTCAGCTCTACACCTAGTGATACCCCCCCCACCAGATCCAGTTGTCAGCTCTACACCTAGTGACATCCTCCGGCCATACTCCGTTGTCAGCTCTACAGCTGGTGACATCCCCCCACCAGATCCAGTTGTCAGCTCTACACCTGGTGACATCCCCCCACCAGATCCAGTTGTCACCTATACACCTGGTGACATCCTCCCGCCATACCCCGTTGTCAGTTCTACACCTGGTGACATCCTCCCCCCTCCAGACCCCGTTGTCAGCTTTACACCTGGTGATATCCCCCACCAACCCCATTGTCAGCTCTACACCTGGTGACATCCCCCCACCAGATCCAGTTGTCAGCTCTACACCTGGTGACATCCCCCCACCAGATCCAGTTGTCAGCTCTACACCTGGTGACATCCCCCCACCAGATCCAGTTGTCAGCTCTACACCTGGTGACATCCCCCCACCAGATCCAGTTGTCACCTATACACCTGGTGACATCCTCCCGCCATACCCCGTTGTCAGTTCTACACCTGGTGACATGCTCCCCCCTCCAGACCCCGTTGTTAGCTGTATACCTGGTGACATCCTCCCGCCATACCCCGTTGTCAGCTCTACACCTGGTGACATCCCACCCACAGACCCTGTTGTCAGCTCTACACCTGGTGATATCCCCCCACCAACTCCGTTGTCAGCTCTACACCTGGTGACATACCCCCACCAGATCCAGTTGTCAGCTCTACACCTGGTGACATCACAAAAACTGCACTATTTACTGCATTCGTCATCGTCCACCATAACTTGTTACAGTAACATATCACAGACGAAATTCAGGATGAAGCTATCTGGGTGTACGCTGAACATAACAACCGCCACCTAAGGAAGCCCCACGGCTCTCCCCAGCATCACACATCAAAACCAAGCTTGTAGACAACAGCAACAGAATCAGCAATGGCGACTCATAGATCGCTGCAAAAATCACTCTCTGAAAAATGGAAAAAACCTGGAGAACACAAATAGCAAGAACTGAAACCTCGTAGTGCCAGCATACTCCAGCGGTGGCGCTCTACTTCTGCTACCTGTGATAGGATAGCTTGTAAGCAGCTTCCTGGCCTAATGAGACACTGTGCAGTAAGATGCAGAGACCCTTCAGGAATGGCGCGGTCTCACTCTGTTTGAATGTTCCATTAAATCCTCCATAACGCCACACATCCGAATTGTTCTCTAATGGCCGCACAAATCATCAATTACGAAGCATTCATCCACTAAGAAAGTGATTGCGGGAGCTCTTGTTCAGCCTCGCTGCTCCGTAATATCCTCAGGAACACGACAGAATTACCAAAAGCCATTGTTGTAGTGCGATCCTATCGCTGCGCATCCTTCTTATCTTCGCTACAATGTCAGATATTCCACTGGAGATATATCAGTCCATCAATAGGCGGAGGCGGCTGCCGCTTCTCAGGGTGGGAGACATCGTTTACACTGCCTTCTAGACAGGTTACAGAGCGAAGGACCCAGTAGGTGGAGGTCAAATACACCTCCCGGACAGGACCGAGTACAGGAGCTGATAAGTGATGGATATCTATAGGTCAGATACTGATGGAATGAAGCTGGTAAGTGATGGATATTTATAGGTCAGATACTGATGGGATGAAGCTGATAAGTGATGGATATCTATAGGTCAGATACTGATAGGATGAAGCTGATAAGTGATGGATATCTATAGGTCAGATACAGATGGGATGAAGCTGATAAGTGGTGGATATCTATAGGTCAGATACTGATGGGATGAAGCTGATAAGTGGTGGATATCTATAGGTCAGATACTACTGGGATGAAGCTGATAAGTGATGGATATCTATAGGTCAGATACTGATAGGATGAAGCTGATAAGTGATGCATATCTATAGGTCAGATACTGATGGGATGAAGCTGATAAGTGATGGATATCTATAGGTCAGATACTGATGGGATGAAACTGATAAGTGATGGATATCTATAGGTCAGATACTGATGGGATGAAGCTGATAAGTGATGGATATCTATAGGTCAGATACTGCTGGGATGAAGCTGATAAGTGATGATATCTTTAGGTCAGATACTGATAGGATGAAGCTGATCAGTGATGGATATCTATAGGCCAGATACTGATGGGATGAAGCTGATAAGTGATGGATATCTATAGGTCAGATACTGATAGGATGAAGCTGATAAGTGATGATATCTATAGGTCAGATACTGATGGGATGAAGCTGATAAGTGATGATATCTATAGGTCAGATACTGATAGGATGAAGCTGATCAGTGATAGATATCTATAGGTCAGATACTAATAGGATGAAGCTGATAAGTGATGGATATATATAGGTCAGATACTGATGGGATGAAGCTGATAAGTGATGGATATCTATAGGTCAGATACTGCTGGGATGAAGCTGATAAGTGATGATATCTTTAGGTCAGATACTGATAGGATGAAGCTGATAAGTGATGGATGTCTATAGGTCAGATACTGATAGGATGGATCTGATAAGTGATGGATGTCTATAGGTCAGATACTGATAGGATGAATCTGATAAGTGATGGATATCTATAGGTCAGATACTGCTGGGATGAAGCTGATAAGTGGTGGATATCTATAGGTCAGATACTACTGGGATGAAGCTGATAAGTGATGGATATCTATAGGTCAGATACTGATAGGATGAAGCTGATAAGTGATGGATATCTATAGGTCAGATACTGATGGGATGAAGCTGATAAGTGATGATATCTATAGGTCAGATACTGATGGGATGAAGCTGATAAGTGATGGATATCTATAGGTCAGATACTGCTGGGATGAAGCTGATAAGTGATGATATCTTTAGGTCAGATACTGATAGGATGAAGCTGATCAGTGATAGTTATCTATAAATCAGATACTGCTGGGATGAAGCTGATAAGTGATGGATATCTATAGGTCAGATACTGATGGGATGAAGCTGATAAGTGATGGATATATATAGGTCAGATACTGATGGGATGAAGCTGATAAGTGATGGATATCTATAGGTCAGATACTGCTGGGATGAAGCTGAGAAGTGATGATATCTTTAGGTCAGATACTGATAGGATGAAGCTGATCAGTGATGGATATCTATAGGCCAGATACTGATGGGATGAAGCTGATAAGTGATAGTTATCTATAAATCAGATACTGCTGGGATGAAGCTGATAAGTTATGGATATCTATAGGTCAGATACTGATGGGATGAAGCTGATAAGTGATGATATCTATAGGTCAGATACTGATAGGATGAATCTGATAAGTGATGGAAGTCTATAGGTCAGATACTGATAGGATGAAGCTGATAAGTGATGGATATCTATAGGTCAGATACTGCTGGGATGAAGCTGATAAGTGATGATATCTATAGGTCAGATACTGATAGGATGAATCTGATAAGTGATGGAAGTCTATAGGTCAGATACTGATAGGATGAAGCTGATAAGTGATGGATATCTATAGGTCAGATACTGCTGGGATGAAGCTGATAAGTGATGGATATCTATAGGTCAGATACTGCTGGGATGAAGCTGATAAGTGATGATATCTTTAGGTCAGATACTGATAGGATGAAGCTGATCAGTGATGGATATCTATAGGCCAGATACTGATGGGATGAAGCTGATAAGTGATAGTTATCTATAAATCAGATACTGCTGGGATGAAGCTGATAAGTGATGGATATCTATAGGTCAGATACTGATGGGATGAAGCTGATAAGTGATGATATCTATAGGTCAGATACTGATAGGATGAATCTGATAAGTGATGGATGTCTATAGGTCAGATACTGATAGGATGAAGCTGATAAGTGATGGATATCTATAAGTCAGATACTGCTGGGATGAAGCTGATAAGTGATGATATCTATAGGTCAGATACTGATGGGATGAAGCTGATAAGTGTTGATATCTAAAGGTCAGATACTGATAGGATGAAGCTGATAAGTGATGATATCTATAGGTCAGATACTGATGGGATGAAGCTGATCAGTGATGATATCTATAGATCAGATACTGATGGGATGAAGCTGATAAGTGATGGATATCTATAGGTCAGATACTGATGGGATGAAGCTGATAAGTGATAGTTATCTATAAATCAGATACTGATGGGATGAAGCTGATAAGTGATGGATATCTATAGGTCAGATACTGATAGGATGAAGCTGATAAGTGATGATATCTATAGGTCAGATACTGATGGGATGAAGCTGATAAGTGATGATATCTATAGGTCAGATACTGATAGGATGAAGCTGATCAGTGATAGATATCTATAGGTCAGATACTAATAGGATGAAGCTGATAAGTGATTAATATCTATAGGTCAGATACTGATAGGATGAAGCTGATAAGTGATGAATATCTATAGGTCAGATACTAATAGGATGAAGCTGATAAGTGATGAATATCTATAGGTCAGAAACTGATGGGATGAAGCTGATAAGTGACGGATATCTATAGGTCAGATACTGATGGGATGAAGCTGATAAGTGATGGATATCTATAGGTCAGATACTGCTGGGATGAAGCTGATAAGTGATGATATCTTTAGGTCAGATACTGATAGGATGAAGCTGATCAGTGATGGATATCTATAGGCCAGATACTGATGGGATGAAGCTGATAAGTGATAGTTATCTATAAATCAGATACTGCTGGGATGAAGCTGATAAGTGATGGATATCTATAGGTCAGATACTGATGGGATGAAGCTGATAAGTGATGATATCTATAGGTCAGATACTGATAGGATGGATCTGATAAGTGATGGATGTCTATAGGTCAGATACTGATAGGATGAAGCTGATAAGTGATGGATATCTATAGGTCAGATACTGCTGGGATGAAGCTGATAAGTGATGATATCTTTAGGTCAGATACTGATAGGATGAAGCTGATCAGTGATGGATATCTATAGGCCAGATACTGATGGGATGAAGCTGATAAGTGATAGTTATCTATAAATCAGATACTGCTGGGATGAAGCTGATAAGTGATGGATATCTATAGGTCAAAAATACTGATGGGATGAAGCTGATAAGTGATGGATATCTATAGGTCAGATACTGATAGGATGAAGCTGATAAGTGATGGATATCTATAGGTCAGATACTGCTGGGATGAAGCTGATAAGTGATGGATATCTATAGGTCAGATACTGATGGGATGAAGCTGATAAGTGATGATATCTATAGGTCAGATACTGATAGGATGGATCTGATAAGTGATGGATGTCTATAGGTCAGATACTGATAGGATGAAGCTGATAAGTGAAGGATATCTATAGGTCAAAAATACTGATGGGATGAAGCTGATAAGTGATGGATATCTATAGGTCAGATACTGATAGGATGAAGCTGATAAGTGATGGATATCTATAGGTCAGATACTGCTGGGATGAAGCTGATAAGTGATGGATATCTATAGGTCAGATACTGATGGGATGAAGCTGATAAGTGATGATATCTATAGGTCAGATACTGATAGGATGGATCTGATAAGTGATGGATGTCTATAGGTCAGATACTGATAGGATGAAGCTGATAAGTGATGGATATCTATAGGTCAGATACTGCTGGGATGAAGCTGATAAGTGATGATATCTATAGGTCAGATACTGATAGGATGAATCTGATAAGTGATGGATGTCTATAGGTCAGATACTGATAGGATGAAGCTGATAAGTGATGGATATCTATAGGTCAGATACTGATAGGATGAAGCTGATAAGTGGTGGATATCTATAGGTCAGATACTACTGGGATGAAGCTGATAAGTGATGGATATCTATAGGTCAGATACTGATAGGATGAAGCTGATAAGTGATGGATATCTATAGGTCAGATACTGATGGGATGAAGCTGATAAGTGATGATATCTATAGGTCAGATACTGATGGGATGAAGCTGATAAGTGATGGATATCTATAGGTCAGATACTGCTGGGATGAAGCTGATAAGTGATGATATCTTTAGGTCAGATACTGATAGGATGAAGCTGATCAGTGATAGTTATCTATAAATCAGATACTGCTGGGATGAAGCTGATAAGTGATGGATATCTTTAGGTCAGATACTGATGGGATGAAGCTGATAAGTGATGGATATCTATAGGTCAGATACTGATGGGATGAAGCTGATAAGTGATGGATATCTATAGGTCAGATACTGCTGGGATGAAGCTGATAAGTGATGATATCTTTAGGTCAGATACTGATAGGATGAAGCTGATCAGTGATGGATATCTATCGGCCAGATACTGATGGGATGAAGCTGATAAGTGATAGTTATCTATAAATCAGATACTGCTGGGATGAAGCTGATAAGTGATGGATATCTATAGGTCAGATACTGATGGGATGAAGCTGATAAGTGATGATATCTATAGGTCAGATACTGATAGGATGAATCTGATAAGTGATGGATATCTATAGGTCAGATACTGCTGGGATGAAGCTGATAAGTGATGATATCTTTAGGTCAGATACTGATAGGATGGATCTGATAAGTGATGGATGTCTATAGGTCAGATACTGATAGGATGAATCTGATAAGTGATGGATATCTATAGGTCAGATACTGCTGGGATGAAGCTGATAAGTGGTGGATATCTATAGGTCAGATACTACTGGGATGAAGCTGATAAGTGATGGATATCTATAGGTCAGATACTGATAGGATGAAGCTGATAAGTGATGGATATCTATAGGTCAGATACTGATGGGATGAAGCTGATAAGTGATGATATCTATAGGTCAGATACTGATGGGATGAAGCTGATAAGTGATGGATATCTATAGGTCAGATACTGCTGGGATGAAGCTGATAAGTGATGATATCTTTAGGTCAGATACTGATAGGATGAAGCTGATCAGTGATAGTTATCTATAAATCAGATACTGCTGGGATGAAGCTGATAAGTGATGGATATCTATAGGTCAGATACTGATGGGATGAAGCTGATAAGTGATGGATATATATAGGTCAGATACTGATGGGATGAAGCTGATAAGTGATGGATATCTATAGGTCAGATACTGCTGGGATGAAGCTGAGAAGTGATGATATCTTTAGGTCAGATACTGATAGGATGAAGCTGATCAGTGATGGATATCTATAGGCCAGATACTGATGGGATGAATCTGATAAGTGATGGAAGTCTATAGGTCAGATACTGATAGGATGAAGCTGATAAGTGATGGATATCTATAGGTCAGATACTGCTGGGATGAAGCTGATAAGTGATGATATCTATAGGTCAGATACTGATGGGATGAAGCTGATAAGTGTTGATATCTATAGGTCAGATACTGATAGGATGAAGCTGATAAGTGATGATATCTATAGGTCAGATACTGATGGGATGAAGCTGATCAGTGATGATATCTATAGATCAGATACTGATGGGATGAAGCTGATAAGTGATGGATATCTATAGGTCAGATACTGATGGGATGAAGCTGATAAGTGATAGTTATCTATAAATCAGATACTGATGGGATGAAGCTGATAAGTGATGGATATCTATAGGTCAGATACTGATAGGATAAAGCTGATAAGTGATGATATCTATAGGTCAGATACTGATGGGATGAAGCTGATAAGTGATGATATCTATAGGTCAGATACTGATAGGATGAAGCTGATCAGTGATAGATATCTATAGGTCAGATACTAATAGGATGAAGCTGATAAGTGATTAATATCTATAGGTCAGATACTGATAGGATGAAGCTGATAAGTGATGAATATCTATAGGTCAGATACTAATAGGATGAAGCTGATAAGTGATGAATATCTATAGGTCAGAAACTGATGGGATGAAGCTGATAAGTGACGGATATCTATAGGTCAGATACTGATGGGATGAAGCTGATAAGTGATGGATATCTATAGGTCAGATACTGCTGGGATGAAGCTGATAAGTGATGATATCTTTAGGTCAGATACTGATAGGATGAAGCTGATCAGTGATGGATATCTATAGGCCAGATACTGATGGGATGAAGCTGATAAGTGATAGTTATCTATAAATCAGATACTGCTGGGATGAAGCTGATAAGTGATGGATATCTATAGGTCAGATACTGATGGGATGAAGCTGATAAGTGATGATATCTATAGGTCAGATACTGATAGGATGAATCTGATAAGTGATGGATGTCTATAGGTCAGATACTGATAGGATGAAGCTGATAAGTGATGGATATCTATAAGTCAGATACTGCTGGGATGAAGCTGATAAGTGATGATATCTATAGGTCAGATACTGATGGGATGAAGCTGATAAGTGTTGATATCTATAGGTCAGATACTGATAGGATGAAGCTGATAAGTGATGATATCTATAGGTCAGATACTGATGGGATGAAGCTGATCAGTGATGATATCTATAGATCAGATACTGATGGGATGAAGCTGATAAGTGATGGATATCTATAGGTCAGATACTGATGGGATGAAGCTGATAAGTGATAGTTATCTATAAATCAGATACTGATGGGATGAAGCTGATAAGTGATGGATATCTATAGGTCAGATACTGATAGGATGAAGCTGATAAGTGATGATATCTATAGGTCAGATACTGATGGGATGAAGCTGATAAGTGATGATATCTATAGGTCAGATACTGATAGGATGAAGCTGATCAGTGATAGATATCTATAGGTCAGATACTAATAGGATGAAGCTGATAAGTGATTAATATCTATAGGTCAGATACTGATAGGATGAAGCTGATAAGTGATGAATATCTATAGGTCAGATACTAATAGGATGAAGCTGATAAGTGATGAATATCTATAGGTCAGAAACTGATGGGATGAAGCTGATAAGTGACGGATATCTATAGGTCAGATACTGATGGGATGAAGCTGATAAGTGATGGATATCTATAGGTCAGATACTGCTGGGATGAAGCTGATAAGTGATGATATCTTTAGGTCAGATACTGATAGGATGAAGCTGATCAGTGATGGATATCTATAGGCCAGATACTGATGGGATGAAGCTGATAAGTGATAGTTATCTATAAATCAGATACTGCTGGGATGAAGCTGATAAGTGATGGATATCTATAGGTCAGATACTGATGGGATGAAGCTGATAAGTGATGATATCTATAGGTCAGATACTGATAGGATGGATCTGATAAGTGATGGATGTCTATAGGTCAGATACTGATAGGATGAAGCTGATAAGTGATGGATATCTATAGGTCAGATACTGCTGGGATGAAGCTGATAAGTGATGATATCTATAGGTCAGATACTGATAGGATGAAGCTGATCAGTGATGGATATCTATAGGCCAGATACTGATGGGATGAAGCTGATAAGTGATAGTTATCTATAAATCAGATACTGCTGGGATGAAGCTGATAAGTGATGGATATCTATAGGTCAAAAATACTGATGGGATGAAGCTGATAAGTGATGGATATCTATAGGTCAGATACTGATAGGATGAAGCTGATAAGTGATGGATATCTATAGGTCAGATACTGCTGGGATGAAGCTGATAAGTGATGGATATCTATAGGTCAGATACTGATGGGATGAAGCTGATAAGTGATGATATCTATAGGTCAGATACTGATAGGATGGATCTGATAAGTGATGGATGTCTATAGGTCAGATACTGATAGGATGAAGCTGATAAGTGAAGGATATCTATAGGTCAAAAATACTGATGGGATGAAGCTGATAAGTGATGGATATCTATAGGTCAGATACTGATAGGATGAAGCTGATAAGTGATGGATATCTATAGGTCAGATACTGCTGGGATGAAGCTGATAAGTGATGGATATCTATAGGTCAGATACTGATGGGATGAAGCTGATAAGTGATGATATCTATAGGTCAGATACTGATAGGATGGATCTGATAAGTGATGGATGTCTATAGGTCAGATACTGATAGGATGAAGCTGATAAGTGATGGATATCTATAGGTCAGATACTGCTGGGATGAAGCTGATAAGTGATGATATCTATAGGTCAGATACTGATAGGATGAATCTGATAAGTGATGGATGTCTATAGGTCAGATACTGATAGGATGAAGCTGATAAGTGATGGATATCTATAGGTCAGATACTGATAGGATGAAGCTGATAAGTGGTGGATATCTATAGGTCAGATACTACTGGGATGAAGCTGATAAGTGATGGATATCTATAGGTCAGATACTGATAGGATGAAGCTGATAAGTGATGGATATCTATAGGTCAGATACTGATGGGATGAAGCTGATAAGTGATGATATCTATAGGTCAGATACTGATGGGATGAAGCTGATAAGTGATGGATATCTATAGGTCAGATACTGCTGGGATGAAGCTGATAAGTGATGATATCTTTAGGTCAGATACTGATAGGATGAAGCTGATCAGTGATAGTTATCTATAAATCAGATACTGCTGGGATGAAGCTGATAAGTGATGGATATCTTTAGGTCAGATACTGATGGGATGAAGCTGATAAGTGATGGATATCTATAGGTCAGATACTGATGGGATGAAGCTGATAAGTGATGGATATCTATAGGTCAGATACTGCTGGGATGAAGCTGATAAGTGATGATATCTTTAGGTCAGATACTGATAGGATGAAGCTGATCAGTGATGGATATCTATCGGCCAGATACTGATGGGATGAAGCTGATAAGTGATAGTTATCTATAAATCAGATACTGCTGGGATGAAGCTGATAAGTGATGGATATCTATAGGTCAGATACTGATGGGATGAAGCTGATAAGTGATGATATCTATAGGTCAGATACTGATAGGATGAATCTGATAAGTGATGGATATCTATAGGTCAGATACTGCTGGGATGAAGCTGATAAGTGATGATATCTTTAGGTCAGATACTGATAGGATGGATCTGATAAGTGATGGATGTCTATAGGTCAGATACTGATAGGATGAATCTGATAAGTGATGGATATCTATAGGTCAGATACTGCTGGGATGAAGCTGATAAGTGGTGGATATCTATAGGTCAGATACTACTGGGATGAAGCTGATAAGTGATGGATATCTATAGGTCAGATACTGATAGGATGAAGCTGATAAGTGATGGATATCTATAGGTCAGATACTGATGGGATGAAGCTGATAAGTGATGATATCTATAGGTCAGATACTGATGGGATGAAGCTGATAAGTGATGGATATCTATAGGTCAGATACTGCTGGGATGAAGCTGATAAGTGATGATATCTTTAGGTCAGATACTGATAGGATGAAGCTGATCAGTGATAGTTATCTATAAATCAGATACTGCTGGGATGAAGCTGATAAGTGATGGATATCTATAGGTCAGATACTGATGGGATGAAGCTGATAAGTGATGGATATATATAGGTCAGATACTGATGGGATGAAGCTGATAAGTGATGGATATCTATAGGTCAGATACTGCTGGGATGAAGCTGAGAAGTGATGATATCTTTAGGTCAGATACTGATAGGATGAAGCTGATCAGTGATGGATATCTATAGGCCAGATACTGATGGGATGAAGCTGATAAGTGATAGTTATCTATAAATCAGATACTGCTGGGATGAAGCTGATAAGTTATGGATATCTATAGGTCAGATACTGATGGGATGAAGCTGATAAGTGATGATATCTATAGGTCAGATACTGATAGGATGAATCTGATAAGTGATGGAAGTCTATAGGTCAGATACTGATAGGATGAAGCTGATAAGTGATGGATATCTATAGGTCAGATACTGCTGGGATGAAGCTGATAAGTGATGATATCTATAGGTCAGATACTGATGGGATGAAGCTGATAAGTGTTGATATCTATAGGTCAGATACTGATAGGATGAAGCTGATAAGTGATGATATCTATAGGTCAGATACTGATGGGATGAAGCTGATCAGTGATGATATCTATAGATCAGATACTGATGGGATGAAGCTGATAAGTGATGGATATCTATAGGTCAGATACTGATGGGATGAAGCTGATAAGTGATAGTTATCTATAAATCAGATACTGATGGGATGAAGCTGATAAGTGATGGATATCTATAGGTCAGATACTGATAGGATGAAGCTGATAAGTGATGATATCTATAGGTCAGATACTGATGGGATGAAGCTGATAAGTGATGATATCTATAGGTCAGATACTGATAGGATGAAGCTGATCAGTGATAGATATCTATAGGTCAGATACTAATAGGATGAAGCTGATAAGTGATTAATATCTATAGGTCAGATACTGATAGGATGAAGCTGATAAGTGATGAATATCTATAGGTCAGATACTAATAGGATGAAGCTGATAAGTGATGAATATCTATAGGTCAGAAACTGATGGGATGAAGCTGATAAGTGACGGATATCTATAGGTCAGATACTGATGGGATGAAGCTGATAAGTGATGGATATCTATAGGTCAGATACTGCTGGGATGAAGCTGATAAGTGATGATATCTTTAGGTCAGATACTGATAGGATGAAGCTGATCAGTGATGGATATCTATAGGCCAGATACTGATGGGATGAAGCTGATAAGTGATAGTTATCTATAAATCAGATACTGCTGGGATGAAGCTGATAAGTGATGGATATCTATAGGTCAGATACTGATGGGATGAAGCTGATAAGTGATGATATCTATAGGTCAGATACTGATAGGATGGATCTGATAAGTGATGGATGTCTATAGGTCAGATACTGATAGGATGAAGCTGATAAGTGATGGATATCTATAGGTCAGATACTGCTGGGATGAAGCTGATAAGTGATGATATCTTTAGGTCAGATACTGATAGGATGAAGCTGATCAGTGATGGATATCTATAGGCCAGATACTGATGGGATGAAGCTGATAAGTGATAGTTATCTATAAATCAGATACTGCTGGGATGAAGCTGATAAGTGATGGATATCTATAGGTCAAAAATACTGATGGGATGAAGCTGATAAGTGATGGATATCTATAGGTCAGATACTGATAGGATGAAGCTGATAAGTGATGGATATCTATAGGTCAGATACTGCTGGGATGAAGCTGATAAGTGATGGATATCTATAGGTCAGATACTGATGGGATGAAGCTGATAAGTGATGATATCTATAGGTCAGATACTGATAGGATGGATCTGATAAGTGATGGATGTCTATAGGTCAGATACTGATAGGATGAAGCTGATAAGTGAAGGATATCTATAGGTCAAAAATACTGATGGGATGAAGCTGATAAGTGATGGATATCTATAGGTCAGATACTGATAGGATGAAGCTGATAAGTGATGGATATCTATAGGTCAGATACTGCTGGGATGAAGCTGATAAGTGATGGATATCTATAGGTCAGATACTGATGGGATGAAGCTGATAAGTGATGATATCTATAGGTCAGATACTGATAGGATGGATCTGATAAGTGATGGATGTCTATAGGTCAGATACTGATAGGATGAAGCTGATAAGTGATGGATATCTATAGGTCAGATACTGCTGGGATGAAGCTGATAAGTGATGATATCTATAGGTCAGATACTGATAGGATGAATCTGATAAGTGATGGATGTCTATAGGTCAGATACTGATAGGATGAAGCTGATAAGTGATGGATATCTATAGGTCAGATACTGATAGGATGAAGCTGATAAGTGGTGGATATCTATAGGTCAGATACTACTGGGATGAAGCTGATAAGTGATGGATATCTATAGGTCAGATACTGATAGGATGAAGCTGATAAGTGATGGATATCTATAGGTCAGATACTGATGGGATGAAGCTGATAAGTGATGATATCTATAGGTCAGATACTGATGGGATGAAGCTGATAAGTGATGGATATCTATAGGTCAGATACTGCTGGGATGAAGCTGATAAGTGATGATATCTTTAGGTCAGATACTGATAGGATGAAGCTGATCAGTGATAGTTATCTATAAATCAGATACTGCTGGGATGAAGCTGATAAGTGATGGATATCTTTAGGTCAGATACTGATGGGATGAAGCTGATAAGTGATGGATATCTATAGGTCAGATACTGATGGGATGAAGCTGATAAGTGATGGATATCTATAGGTCAGATACTGCTGGGATGAAGCTGATAAGTGATGATATCTTTAGGTCAGATACTGATAGGATGAAGCTGATCAGTGATGGATATCTATCGGCCAGATACTGATGGGATGAAGCTGATAAGTGATAGTTATCTATAAATCAGATACTGCTGGGATGAAGCTGATAAGTGATGGATATCTATAGGTCAGATACTGATGGGATGAAGCTGATAAGTGATGATATCTATAGGTCAGATACTGATAGGATGAATCTGATAAGTGATGGATATCTATAGGTCAGATACTGCTGGGATGAAGCTGATAAGTGATGATATCTTTAGGTCAGATACTGATAGGATGGATCTGATAAGTGATGGATGTCTATAGGTCAGATACTGATAGGATGAATCTGATAAGTGATGGATATCTATAGGTCAGATACTGCTGGGATGAAGCTGATAAGTGGTGGATATCTATAGGTCAGATACTACTGGGATGAAGCTGATAAGTGATGGATATCTATAGGTCAGATACTGATAGGATGAAGCTGATAAGTGATGGATATCTATAGGTCAGATACTGATGGGATGAAGCTGATAAGTGATGATATCTATAGGTCAGATACTGATGGGATGAAGCTGATAAGTGATGGATATCTATAGGTCAGATACTGCTGGGATGAAGCTGATAAGTGATGATATCTTTAGGTCAGATACTGATAGGATGAAGCTGATCAGTGATAGTTATCTATAAATCAGATACTGCTGGGATGAAGCTGATAAGTGATGGATATCTATAGGTCAGATACTGATGGGATGAAGCTGATAAGTGATGGATATATATAGGTCAGATACTGATGGGATGAAGCTGATAAGTGATGGATATCTATAGGTCAGATACTGCTGGGATGAAGCTGAGAAGTGATGATATCTTTAGGTCAGATACTGATAGGATGAAGCTGATCAGTGATGGATATCTATAGGCCAGATACTGATGGGATGAATCTGATAAGTGATGGAAGTCTATAGGTCAGATACTGATAGGATGAAGCTGATAAGTGATGGATATCTATAGGTCAGATACTGCTGGGATGAAGCTGATAAGTGATGATATCTATAGGTCAGATACTGATGGGATGAAGCTGATAAGTGTTGATATCTATAGGTCAGATACTGATAGGATGAAGCTGATAAGTGATGATATCTATAGGTCAGATACTGATGGGATGAAGCTGATCAGTGATGATATCTATAGATCAGATACTGATGGGATGAAGCTGATAAGTGATGGATATCTATAGGTCAGATACTGATGGGATGAAGCTGATAAGTGATAGTTATCTATAAATCAGATACTGATGGGATGAAGCTGATAAGTGATGGATATCTATAGGTCAGATACTGATAGGATAAAGCTGATAAGTGATGATATCTATAGGTCAGATACTGATGGGATGAAGCTGATAAGTGATGATATCTATAGGTCAGATACTGATAGGATGAAGCTGATCAGTGATAGATATCTATAGGTCAGATACTAATAGGATGAAGCTGATAAGTGATTAATATCTATAGGTCAGATACTGATAGGATGAAGCTGATAAGTGATGAATATCTATAGGTCAGATACTAATAGGATGAAGCTGATAAGTGATGAATATCTATAGGTCAGAAACTGATGGGATGAAGCTGATAAGTGACGGATATCTATAGGTCAGATACTGATGGGATGAAGCTGATAAGTGATGGATATCTATAGGTCAGATACTGCTGGGATGAAGCTGATAAGTGATGATATCTTTAGGTCAGATACTGATAGGATGAAGCTGATCAGTGATGGATATCTATAGGCCAGATACTGATGGGATGAAGCTGATAAGTGATAGTTATCTATAAATCAGATACTGCTGGGATGAAGCTGATAAGTGATGGATATCTATAGGTCAGATACTGATGGGATGAAGCTGATAAGTGATGATATCTATAGGTCAGATACTGATAGGATGAATCTGATAAGTGATGGATGTCTATAGGTCAGATACTGATAGGATGAAGCTGATAAGTGATGGATATCTATAAGTCAGATACTGCTGGGATGAAGCTGATAAGTGATGATATCTATAGGTCAGATACTGATGGGATGAAGCTGATAAGTGTTGATATCTATAGGTCAGATACTGATAGGATGAAGCTGATAAGTGATGATATCTATAGGTCAGATACTGATGGGATGAAGCTGATCAGTGATGATATCTATAGATCAGATACTGATGGGATGAAGCTGATAAGTGATGGATATCTATAGGTCAGATACTGATGGGATGAAGCTGATAAGTGATAGTTATCTATAAATCAGATACTGATGGGATGAAGCTGATAAGTGATGGATATCTATAGGTCAGATACTGATAGGATGAAGCTGATAAGTGATGATATCTATAGGTCAGATACTGATGGGATGAAGCTGATAAGTGATGATATCTATAGGTCAGATACTGATAGGATGAAGCTGATCAGTGATAGATATCTATAGGTCAGATACTAATAGGATGAAGCTGATAAGTGATTAATATCTATAGGTCAGATACTGATAGGATGAAGCTGATAAGTGATGAATATCTATAGGTCAGATACTAATAGGATGAAGCTGATAAGTGATGAATATCTATAGGTCAGAAACTGATGGGATGAAGCTGATAAGTGACGGATATCTATAGGTCAGATACTGATGGGATGAAGCTGATAAGTGATGGATATCTATAGGTCAGATACTGCTGGGATGAAGCTGATAAGTGATGATATCTTTAGGTCAGATACTGATAGGATGAAGCTGATCAGTGATGGATATCTATAGGCCAGATACTGATGGGATGAAGCTGATAAGTGATAGTTATCTATAAATCAGATACTGCTGGGATGAAGCTGATAAGTGATGGATATCTATAGGTCAGATACTGATGGGATGAAGCTGATAAGTGATGATATCTATAGGTCAGATACTGATAGGATGGATCTGATAAGTGATGGATGTCTATAGGTCAGATACTGATAGGATGAAGCTGATAAGTGATGGATATCTATAGGTCAGATACTGCTGGGATGAAGCTGATAAGTGATGATATCTTTAGGTCAGATACTGATAGGATGAAGCTGATCAGTGATGGATATCTATAGGCCAGATACTGATGGGATGAAGCTGATAAGTGATAGTTATCTATAAATCAGATACTGCTGGGATGAAGCTGATAAGTGATGGATATCTATAGGTCAAAAATACTGATGGGATGAAGCTGATAAGTGATGGATATCTATAGGTCAGATACTGATAGGATGAAGCTGATAAGTGATGGATATCTATAGGTCAGATACTGCTGGGATGAAGCTGATAAGTGATGGATATCTATAGGTCAGATACTGATGGGATGAAGCTGATAAGTGATGATATCTATAGGTCAGATACTGATAGGATGGATCTGATAAGTGATGGATGTCTATAGGTCAGATACTGATAGGATGAAGCTGATAAGTGAAGGATATCTATAGGTCAAAAATACTGATGGGATGAAGCTGATAAGTGATGGATATCTATAGGTCAGATACTGATAGGATGAAGCTGATAAGTGATGGATATCTATAGGTCAGATACTGCTGGGATGAAGCTGATAAGTGATGGATATCTATAGGTCAGATACTGATGGGATGAAGCTGATAAGTGATGATATCTATAGGTCAGATACTGATAGGATGGATCTGATAAGTGATGGATGTCTATAGGTCAGATACTGATAGGATGAAGCTGATAAGTGATGGATATCTATAGGTCAGATACTGCTGGGATGAAGCTGATAAGTGATGATATCTATAGGTCAGATACTGATAGGATGAATCTGATAAGTGATGGATGTCTATAGGTCAGATACTGATAGGATGAAGCTGATAAGTGATGGATATCTATAGGTCAGATACTGATAGGATGAAGCTGATAAGTGGTGGATATCTATAGGTCAGATACTACTGGGATGAAGCTGATAAGTGATGGATATCTATAGGTCAGATACTGATAGGATGAAGCTGATAAGTGATGGATATCTATAGGTCAGATACTGATGGGATGAAGCTGATAAGTGATGATATCTATAGGTCAGATACTGATGGGATGAAGCTGATAAGTGATGGATATCTATAGGTCAGATACTGCTGGGATGAAGCTGATAAGTGATGATATCTTTAGGTCAGATACTGATAGGATGAAGCTGATCAGTGATAGTTATCTATAAATCAGATACTGCTGGGATGAAGCTGATAAGTGATGGATATCTTTAGGTCAGATACTGATGGGATGAAGCTGATAAGTGATGGATATCTATAGGTCAGATACTGATGGGATGAAGCTGATAAGTGATGGATATCTATAGGTCAGATACTGCTGGGATGAAGCTGATAAGTGATGATATCTTTAGGTCAGATACTGATAGGATGGATCTGATAAGTGATGGATGTCTATAGGTCAGATACTGATAGGATGAATCTGATAAGTGATGGATATCTATAGGTCAGATACTGCTGGGATGAAGCTGATAAGTGGTGGATATCTATAGGTCAGATACTACTGGGATGAAGCTGATAAGTGATGGATATCTATAGGTCAGATACTGATAGGATGAAGCTGATAAGTGATGGATATCTATAGGTCAGATACTGATGGGATGAAGCTGATAAGTGATGATATCTATAGGTCAGATACTGATGGGATGAAGCTGATAAGTGATGGATATCTATAGGTCAGATACTGCTGGGATGAAGCTGATAAGTGATGATATCTTTAGGTCAGATACTGATAGGATGAAGCTGATCAGTGATAGTTATCTATAAATCAGATACTGCTGGGATGAAGCTGATAAGTGATGGATATCTATAGGTCAGATACTGATGGGATGAAGCTGATAAGTGATGGATATATATAGGTCAGATACTGATGGGATGAAGCTGATAAGTGATGGATATCTATAGGTCAGATACTGCTGGGATGAAGCTGAGAAGTGATGATATCTTTAGGTCAGATACTGATAGGATGAAGCTGATCAGTGATGGATATCTATAGGCCAGATACTGATGGGATGAAGCTGATAAGTGATAGTTATCTATAAATCAGATACTGCTGGGATGAAGCTGATAAGTTATGGATATCTATAGGTCAGATACTGATGGGATGAAGCTGATAAGTGATGATATCTATAGGTCAGATACTGATAGGATGAATCTGATAAGTGATGGAAGTCTATAGGTCAGATACTGATAGGATGAAGCTGATAAGTGATGGATATCTATAGGTCAGATACTGCTGGGATGAAGCTGATAAGTGATGATATCTATAGGTCAGATACTGATGGGATGAAGCTGATAAGTGTTGATATCTATAGGTCAGATACTGATAGGATGAAGCTGATAAGTGATGATATCTATAGGTCAGATACTGATGGGATGAAGCTGATCAGTGATGATATCTATAGATCAGATACTGATGGGATGAAGCTGATAAGTGATGGATATCTATAGGTCAGATACTGATGGGATGAAGCTGATAAGTGATAGTTATCTATAAATCAGATACTGATGGGATGAAGCTGATAAGTGATGGATATCTATAGGTCAGATACTGATAGGATAAAGCTGATAAGTGATGATATCTATAGGTCAGATACTGATGGGATGAAGCTGATAAGTGATGATATCTATAGGTCAGATACTGATAGGATGAAGCTGATCAGTGATAGATATCTATAGGTCAGATACTAATAGGATGAAGCTGATAAGTGATT